>NC_056732.1:1445976545-1445989045 GCF_019279795.1 Protopterus annectens
TAACAACACAGTAATCAACATTCAAATATCAAAGTGCGTAGAAATGCATATGGTTGCAACACTCCTTGAATAAACATGGGGACGAGTGTAGAAACTGCCGATGCAGTATGCGTCAACCTATCTTCTAAAAAATGTATACTTATCACGACGAGACTACATAAATCTAAACTACATGATTAAAAACTCCTGAATAGACCAAGACCTCAGTATAAATGAAGCAAGGGGACGAATAATGGTATTACCAAAACTATATGTGTCAACCTCGCTACTAAAATATATACATATGTATCGCATTAAAAACACATTAGCCTAGACTACAACAATAATCAAGAATAAAAACTGCTAATTGGCCAAGATTCCAATGTGAATCAATCTAATACATAAGCATAAATAACAGTATTTCAAGTATGCCTAAAACCAAGACAAAACTAATGTATGGTGCAATGGTTAAAAACTCCTCATGAACCTGAAATTAAATAGTATTAATTCTCGAGCATAATGCAAACAACAAAATTTTCTAAAACTATTAGGACAACAATATCTACCTGTTAAATATAAAGTATATAAACTGATGTAAACTACAAGGCTGAAAGCGCCTATGACCTAGATGTCCATGTCAAAATGTGTGTCTAAAAACGGAGAATATAACTCAATGGATTACATAGGCAAAATATATACAAACAGAAACAACTAGCAATTAAAAGATATACGTAATAAATAAGACCATGATAATACAAAAGCCATATATAAAACAACACAATGAGGTAGTGTATGTGTAGAAAGCGTATAGGGAAGTATATATATATATATGCATATACACACGCATATATATATACACATATATACATATATACACACACACATATACACACACACCCATCCAACAAACACACGTAAAAATAAATCAAATGCAACTACAAATGTATACGTGTGAAGTAAAGAGTGCAGGTGTATAAGAACTGAATGGTGGTAAGTGACCAAAAATCTATGTGGTCTTTATGTGGCCAACAACATGTGTATCTGGTGGTGGCCTTCATAAATATAATGGGCTTATCTATAAAGGAGACCAAAGTTGAATGCAGAAAAAACAACAAATTAAAACCTAGCAACAAGGGCGCATAAACACTACATCCTGGTAATAACCAGATGTAGAATATATATATCCAACCAGATAATGCAGATGGACATATAGTTTTGGTAATACCAATATTCGTCCCCTTGCTTCATTCATACTGAAGTCTTGGTTTATTAGGAGTTTTTAATCATGTAGTTTAGGTTTATGTAGTTTCATCGTGATAAGTATACATTTTTTAGAAGAGAGGTTGACGCATACTGCATCGGCAGTTTCTACACTCGTCCCCATGTTTATTTAAGGAGTGTTGCAACTACATGCATTTCTACGTACTTTGATATTTGAATGTAGACTACTGTGTTCGTTATGTCATTATTTCATGTTGTTTGGCTTCGTGAGCTTGATAGGGCATGTTAAAGTTCTCATTTTGTAAAGTTTTTATTTCGTGAAGTATTTTTGCAGCACTTGATGTTAAAGAACATAGCACTGGCACTTTAATTATTTGCTAAGATGTTTGTGGGAGGAGACTCTCATGCTTGTAATATTTTGTATAAATTATGCGCCTTATCGGCGCCAACCTGTTTGTCTGAAGAAGCGGCTTCTGATAGCCGTGAAAGCGCTTACTATTAAACAGTAATTCGAATAGAACCGAATGGTGTACTCGATTCTTTGTGGATTTATTTGGAGATAATATCGGAAGCAGCTGTGGTTCCGCCCTGGATGCAGAAGCTCCTATTGTATGGTAGTGGCAGTCCATGCTTAATTTTTTACTCTAGTTTTTAAGACTGTTAAATGACTAAAGCTTTCATGAATATTATGATTCGTGGCTTTCTGTGAACTAGGAAGTCTTGTACAAGATTGATAATTGGATGCCTGCCTTTAGCAGCTACATTTAGCTGTTGCATCTCACGTATACTAACGGACGCCAACCTTGGGCGTACATACATTTTGGAAGTTTTGACTCCATTCAAGTATATCGTTGTCTGCTTTATAATCCTTGCTCTGGGGTAGTGGTTTCTTATAATTTGTCAGAAGGGTCTTGGAGGCTTCTATCATATATATATATATATATATATATATATATATATATATATATATATATATATATGTATACACACACACACACACACACACACACACATGTATATATTTATATATATATATATTTACATATATATATATATATATATGTGTGTGTGTATATATATCTATATATATATATATATATATATATATATATATATATATATATATATATATATATATATATATAGGTTCATAGGTTCATACTAGGCTATCTGCCCTAGGGCATTTATAAGCCTAGCCAGAGTATGTTTGGCTTTCGCCACCCATTTTAAATTAATTTTGCTATGCCCTTTTTCGAGGTTAGTATACTGTGCCTCTGTCTAACAGTGACACAGAAGTGATACCTGGGGTAAACCTATGATCTCCCATCCACTCATCAGGATTCCTCTTGAAGAGAGTCAATGAGGGACTCTGCCTAACCTGGACTGGGATTTTATTCCAGAGTGAAGGGAGCCTCTGGGTTATGAATCTGTCCCTCCAGCATGTCCTATTTATTTCAGTGCTGAGGTTCAAGTCTCTTGAGTGCTTAGCTCGATGGGATTTGGATTTTCTGAGGTGCAGCATGTCCATTAATTCCGGGTTGGACATGGCTTTATACGTCAGGCACAGGTCACCTCTGAGCAGGCGGTATGCCACTGAGTAGAGCTGGAGTTTCTGTAACCGGGCAGCATATGGCATCTGTTTGAGCCCTTTGATCCTCTTGGTGAGGTACTTTTGGGGTCTTTCCAGTTGCTGCAGGTGTTTGGTAAGGTACATCCCAAAAGGGGCATTGTACTCGATTTTGGGCCTGATGAGGGATGAGTAAAGAGGCACGATGACCTCCCCTAATCTAGATGTGAATCCCTTCATGATTATGTGGGCTGTATAAAATGTTTTTCTAACCACTTTGGCCACGTGGTTGTCAAATGAGAGATTGCTATCAACTTGGGTCCCCAATTACTTCTTCTGTACTTAATGGATTACCACCTATGTGGTAATTTGTGGGCACTTTGTTTTTGCCAAAGGGGATGACTATACACTTTTTGGCGTTTAGCTTAAGGCTATAGCTCTGGCACCAGTTGTCTGTTTATATGAGGCCCTTTTGGAGGATGCTTGTGTCGGCTGGAGAGTCGATTATGGCGCCCAGTTTGCAGTCATCCGCGAACTTGGTCAGCCTCAGTCCTTCCGTGTTGGCCTGTACCTCCGAGAAATATATACCAAACAAGAGAGGTCCCAGGACTGAGCCTTGTGGGACGCCACTTGTAACTGGTTTGGAGTCTGACATGGCTCCAGCAATTCTAACCATGTGGGTTCTGTCCTTGAGCCAGTTTGCAACCCATCTAGTGACATAGGGGTTTATATTTAAGCTGGTGAGCTTATCTATAATGCCCGAGTGGGGTATTGTATCAAAGGCTTTTGCGAGGTCCAGATAGGATGTGTGGACCACCTTCCCTTCGTCAATGGCCTTCGTGACTGTTTCAAAGAAGTCAACCAGGTTTAAGAGGCAGGATCTGCCCTTAACTAAGCTGAACTGGATAGGATCCAGTGTCTGTAGGTTCCCAATATCTTTATTTATGAGGTCCATGATGATCCTTTCCATAGCTTTGCAGACCAAGCTAGTCAGGCTTATGGGGCGATAGTTTCCAGGGTCCGTTGAGGCACCACCTTTGTGGAGAGGGACCACTGTTGCTGTACGCCACTCTTTGGGTACATATCCTGTAGTAAGGCTGAGATTGAACAGTAGTTTTATGTTTGGGTTTAGCTCTTCTTGGAGTTCATGTAGGACGCAGCCTGGGACACCGTCTGGTCCCATTGAGGCTGTGTTTTTTGCTTTGGAGAGGGTGGCTCCCACCTGAGCATCTGAGATGTCAGGGGCAGCACTCTGCTGGGATAGATATTTGCCCTTTGGTGGGAGGGGAGTTTGCGCTGAACCTGTCAGCTAGGATGTTGGCAATGTCTGTGGGATCAGTGTATTTTTTGTCATTTTGGACTAATTCTGAGCATATCTGGGAATTCCCACCCAGGTTCCTAACATAACTAAAGAAAGCCTTGTGATTATCCTTAGTGTCCTGTGCAATTTTTCTCTCGAAGCTGGCCTTTGACGATTTTATGAGTGCCCTTAGTTTTTTGCTAATACTGATCAGAGATGCCTTCCCTTTTTGGGATTTTGCTGTATCATGTAGTAGCTTCCTCCTTCTATTGTATAGTTTGTTTATGGCTGGGGTCCACCGGACAGGTCGTCTGCCTTTGGAGGATTAGGTCTTGGTTTTATTTGGGATTGCATGATCCATGCATTCCTGAAGGTGTTCATAGAATGCATTTATAAAGGATTCTGCGGTCTGGGCCATATTTTCCACAGGCCCGGGGGCTTTGAAGGATTCCACCTCGGTTTTGAGGAGTGTGAAATTTGCTTTAGAGAAGTTTTTCACTGTGGTTTTCTGGGCAGGGGGTGGGGTTGGGATGTGAATATCCAGTGAGATCAGTTTATGGTCTGATCTTACCAGTGAGGGATACACTTCTGGTCTGGAGCATAGAGTCCCCATGTTGGTGATGATCAGGTCCAGTATGTTTTCCCCTCTTGTGGGAGTGGTAACAAGTTGTTCCATAGCATTTGAGTTTATGAATTCTAGGAACCTTTGGGCAAGGGTGTTGGAGCTAGAGTAATGCTACCAATCTATGTTTGGCTAGTTGAAGTCGCCCAATATAATGGTGTTCGGAGTGACCTTAATATTTTCCAGTGTTCTCAGGAAGGCCGAGTGGGGTTCCTGGGTTTGGGAGGGTGGTCTGTAGCAGGCTATAAACTGGAAGGCAGTTTTGCCCACTGTTAGTTGCACATGGATAGTCTCTGATGCTTCGTACTTTGCCACCAACCTGGAGGTGTGGGTATCTTTGATGAATATCGATACTCCCCCTCCTTTTGTGGTTCGGTCCAAGTTTTGTGGCCGAAAAGCATGGTATGAGGTATAACCTGGTAGTGCTGGGGTGCTCTCGGGAGTCCTGAACCAGGTTTCTGTTACTGCACAGATATCGATGTTCTCCATGCTAAGGAGAGTTTCGAGTGCATGCATCTTGAGGTTTAGACTTCTGGCGTTGAGTAGCATTACTCTTAGTTTCTTATCCCTTGTGATACCTATGGAGGTGGGTTTGTCTTTTGAGCCTTGCCTAAAAAAGGCACTATGGGGGTAGCAAGAGCCTTTGCCAATATCCAAAAGCCCAGGGGTGACAGGTGCAAGCCGTCCCTAGCAAAGCATCGTGGCTTGTCGTGCATATCATCCCAAGCTGACAGGCATTGGATCCCCTTTGAATGACACCAATACATAAGCCAATTGTTGAAATTGATCATCTTGTCTTCATATTGTGGCATCATTCTTGGTGAGGGTAAGATGCTACTCAAGGTCAGGGTCATACCAGCCTGGGCTACATGCTCAGAGAGCTCCTCTATGTCTCTTTTCATGTAGTCCAGGGAGGTACGTCTCAGGTCATTCAAACCAGCATGGACAGTGACTGAGTCATATTTGTACATGCCTTGGAGTGACCTGAGTGCTTGTGTTATGTGGCGGATCCTAGCACCAGACAGGCTGCTCACCGTGACCTTCTCCTTGTTCAGCCTGGTGAGCAGGACGTCAGTGTGCCTGACGATAGAGTCACCTATTACAAGTGTATCAGGTGTGTTGTTTAGCATTAAGGGCTGTGACTGTTCAGCACACTGGCTTTGTGAGATATGTGTTGCACGTGCTTTGTTTTGGGGTAGCGGTTGCTTGGGTGTCTGCTTTGGAGGTCTCTGCTGCTTAGGCAGATCTTTATTTAGAGCCTCCGAGTATGTTTTTGTGTGATTATGTGTTTGGTTTGCTGTCGTGGTAGGTCTTTGTGAGACTGGAATTGTAGTGAGTGTGGTTTCCTTCTCCTCCTGACTGGTTATGCCAGTACTGAGTTGAGAGAGCTTAGCCTCCAGTTTGGCTATATGGTTGCATCTCTCACATGTGTTGGAATTTGTTGGAGGAGGAGAGGGTTGTCTGTGTACATGAGGCAGTTGTAACATTGCCTCAAGATTCCCATATTCACCAGCTGGACCGGAGAGGAGATTGACAACTGACCTTTGGACATGCTAGAATAATATTGGGAATTCCTTTATAATTGAAAACAAGGGCCAATGGGGAGCAAGGGTGTAGTGCTTTTAATTTTTAGTGCTGACTTATAATTGCTTTAGTGAGCAAGTGCCAGGTAGCAAGTGCAATGTGTTACAGGCAACTTAAATGCAAAAACGACAAACAGTAACTTTCTTTCAAGCGAAGCAAGGAAATAAGTACAGTAAGCAATGCAGATATCACTAGGTGGAATTAGCGTTCTAGGGAAATAACAAGCATACAAACAAAGCTAGATTCAGCAGGCCTGGATCTAGTCTATGCTACAGCAAACAAGGTGTACCAATTTCAGTAAGATACAGTTCAAATATTCAGGCACTATAAACCTTTAACCAGAAATTCCCAGCTCAGAAGGGCAGAGTCCAGCCTCTCCTCCCACAAGAGTGCAGACCACGAACCTTCTTAATGTAAAATAACTGGCCTGAAGCCCAAGTGCTTAAACCAGAGCTAATACACTTTAAGAATAACAGACACTGAGCTCTCAATCAGCAGTTCCCAACTTAGAAGGATGAAAGCTACCTGTCCTGCCACCACAGTGCATGCCACAAACCTTCCTAATGTAGAACAACTGGTCTGAAGCCCAAGTGCTTAATCCAAAAGACTTAGAATGATAGCTACACTTTAACCAAGTTACTACCAAGCAGTAATAAATACAACTGAATACTTTAAATAATGCCTGGATTAGTGCTCAAGTTATACAAACAAAGCTAGATTCAGCATGCCTGGATCTAGTCTATGCTACAGCAAACAAGGTGTACCAATTTCAATAAGAAGAAATTCAGATATGCATGCACTATAAGCCTTCAACCAGAAATTCCCAGCTCAGAAGGGCAGAGTCCAGCCTCTCCTCCCACAAGAGTGCAGACCACGAACCCTCTTAATGTAAAATAACTGGCCTGAAAGCCCAAGTGCTTAAACCAGAATTAATATACTTTTAGAATAACAGACACTGAGCCCTCAATCAGCAGTTCCCAACTTAGAAGGATGTATGCTACCTGTTCTGCCACTACAGTGCAGACCACAAACCCTCTCAATGTAAAACAACTGGTCTGAAGCCCAAGTGTTTAAACTAAAAGGCTTAGAATGAGTTACACCAAGCAGTAATAAATACAATTGAGAACTTTTAAGATGACACAAAAGCAAAATAAAGTAGGAAGAAACACAAGTACAGTAAAAGCAGAAGAATTTTTTTTTTTTTTTTTAGAAAAGTAGCAAAAGCAGTAGTAAATACAATTCTCATGCAGTGCAAGCTGGCACACTTGAATATGTAGCAATATTAGTCCACACACAGTTTGAAAAAATGTAATTAAATTAAAAAGGACTAAAAGCAAGTGCAGAAAGGGTTTATTGGGTAGAATGTGGTAAAGAGATGTCCTGGGGGAGTGTCTTAGATCAAATCTACAGTGGGGCGGGCACTGCAAAAGCCACCAAATTTAAACTACAACCAAGAATAGGGAGGGGGTGGGGGAACAGTTTCAACACAGATGTAATGAATGTGCAAATTATAAAAAAATATATATATACTGTTTTCTATATATTTGCAGAGCAGTAAGACACAGATATCAAGCAGACAATTTAGCTCTGTAATACAGAATAACACAGAAAATATACTCAGCTCTATAAACTTGAAGATAGTTCTGTAAGGCTGTCTCTCAAACTAAGGTTCCAGTTTGAATACAGGTTGTTAATTAAAAGGAGACACAGCACTAGCTAAATTATATCAGCTGAAAGACAAGGCAGGAAATGATGGGGGGGGGGGTGACAGTTTCAACACAGATGTAAGGAATGTGCAAATTATAAAAAATATATATATACTGTTTTCTATATATTTGCAGAGCAGTAAGACACAGATATCAAGCAGACAATTTATCTCTATAATACAGAATAACACAGAAAATATACTCAGCTCTATAAACTTGAAGATAGTTCTGTAAGGCTGTCTCTCAAACTAAGGTTCCAGTTTGAATACAGGTTGTTAATTAAAAGCGACACAGCACTAGCTAAATTATATCAGCTGAAAGACAATGCAGGAAATGAGGGTGGCTGGGGAAACAGTTTCAACACAAATGTAAGGAATGTGCAAATTATAAAAAAATGTATATACTGTTTTCTATATATTTGCAGAGCAGTAAGACACAGATATCAAGCAGACAATTTAGCTCTATAATACAGAATAACACAGAAAATATACTCAGCTCTATAAACTTGAAGATAGTTCTGTAAGGCTGTCTCTCAAACTAAGGTTCCAGTTTGAATACAGGTTGTTAATTAAAAGGAGACACAGCACTAGCTAAATTATATCAGCTGAAAGACAAGGCAGGAAATGAGGGGAGGGTGGGTAACAGTTTCAACACAGATGTAAGGAATGTGCAAATTATAAAAAATATATATACTGTTTTCTATAGATTTGCAGAGCAGTAAGACACAGATATCAAGCAGACAATTTAGCTCTATAATACAGAATAACACAGAAAATATACTCAGCTCTATAAACTTGAAGATAGTTCTGTAAGGCTGTCTCTCAAACTAAGGTTCCAGTTTGAATACAGGTTGTTAAATAAAAGGAGACACAGCACTAGCGAAATTATATCAGCTGAAAGACAAGGCAGGAAATGAGGGGGGGTGGGGGAACAGTTTCAACACAGATGTAAGGAATGTGCAAATTATAAAAATATATATACTGTTTTCTATATATTTGCAGAGCAGTAAGACACAGATATCAAGCAGACAATTTAGCTCTATAATACAGAATAACACAGAAAATATACTCAGCTCTATAAACTTGAAGATAGTTCTGTAAGGCTGGTCTGTGTGTGTGTGTGTGTGTGTGTGTGTGTGTGTATATATATATATATATATATATATATATATATGTGGGTGTGTGTGTGTGTGTGTGTGTGTGTGTGTGTGTGTGTGTGTGTGTGTGTGTGTATATATATATATATATATATCTATAATATATATATATATATGTGTGTGTGTGTGTGTATATATATATATATATATATATATATATATATATATATATATGTATTTATTTGTGTATATATATATATATATATATATATATATATATATATATATATATATATATATAAAAACACAACTACTTTCCAGCACTTGCATTCATATAGCGTGCCCAACATGAAAATAAATCCAACATTCTGGTAGTATCTCGACAATGCTTCACTCGACATGCTGTAAAACACACATTTTTGATGAAAAACCTTTTATTCATCCACACAGATGGTAACTCAGACTGTTCGGTTCGACACAGCCACTTCTCAAAGGTACAAACAAACTGGTTTCATCCAATAGGCGTCATCAGTGTTCTGAGTACCCAGATTCATTTGCAGCACATATATTTACAATATACAAAACGCCCCCTTAAAGTGACAACATCATAGTATGTTATTTTACACCTTTATGTAACCACATTTACAAATACATATTTAGAAATAAACCAAAAAGAAAAAATATATCGCAAAATAATAAAAAAATAATAAAAAGATAATAATAAGAATGTTTCTAGCTTCACAAATTTTCATTCAACCCGGGTTTATATAAAGCTTCCAATTTTAGAATCCACATTTTTTCTTTCCTATCCAAAATACTACGTTTTTGTGATATAGTCAAATTTTCCCCAAACACCTTATCAATCCCTACATATACAAAGTGTGCCCCTTTATGTTCTTTTGGTGCGTATATAAAGCACTTTGGGTTATCCTACAATTCACATCACTCACATGTAATGCTATCCTATTCTTAAAGCTCCTAGAAGTTTACCCTAAAATTTGAGTGTGCTTCAACATGGCCACAGGGTTCGATCTGTGATCATATCTTGATGGACTGGCTTCGGATAAGGATGACGTTACGCCATTTTCTGAAAATGAAGGGACTTTTTTGCAAGTACATAATACCAACAGAAATGTGAATGATTTCAATATGGAAACAGTGTTTAAACATTTGACTGAGCGCTCTAAGAAATTTCGAAGTAATGTGTGGCATATCAGGTTGCTTAAAGCTTATTTGACTATAGGTGTGACGCCAAGGGGTCTACGTGTATATGTAGAACCAGGCGTGGGCCTAGATGATGAGTCTTTCATAACCAAATGGCGTGAAATACAGAAATTAACATCAAAAATGTTTTTGGAATTGTTGGTAGAGTATTATGAGAGACACTTGACGTCGCTTAGCGTGGATGTGAATGAAAGTTATGAGCAACTACAAAAATTTAATAATGACTGTAACTTTGTTATGAGAAACAACAAATACAAGTTAGAAATGGAGAACTATGAGAAAGAATTACAGATGCGTAAAATGAAAAAATTCAGTAGAGATTTAAATGACTTTAGAAATGGGGTCATGTATACATGGAAACAGAAAAAACGGATGGTGCGCTTTAATACTGACCAAAAAGAAAAAAAGCAAGTGGTTAAAAGGAAAAGGGCACGCTCAATATTGAGAAAGGATATTGAGGTTGCTAAGCCTCATGGAGATTTTAGCACATCTGAATTTTCATCTAATTTGACTGATATGGATGTTGATGTGTTGGAACCTAGAGATATTTTTTCACCTGATGGGAAGCGTCTTAAGGGCCCTTTAGAAGAGGGGGAAGAAAACATAGAAACCAGAATAATGGAGAAGGAATTCAGAAAGATGCTGGGGACTTGAATATGTGTAATAAAGCTTTTGATGACAATGATACTATAGTCAATCTGACATCTTATACATTGACAAAAGTTGAGCATGATGTATTGAATAATGGTTTGAATTATGTGCCTGATTTTCCTGAATCCCATGTGTCTGTTGTTGCCGATGTTAAAAATTTTTGTCGTTCTTTGAATTTGAAGTTTTATTTTAATGACAAAGATGTGACTTTATCAAGTGATGAATTTAAATTTAAGAAATCTGTATTTCAACCTCCCTATCATCCTGCAGTGAAGTTATTTGAGGAACGGGTGTTATTTGAATTACACTCTAATCAGGAAACTATTTTTAAAAATGATAGTAATAATATTAGTAAACAAGAGAGGAAAGCCTTACTTAGACTGCAAAATGATGATAGGTTGGTTGTTCTTAAAGCTGATAAAGGGGGAGCGATGGTATTATGGGAATCTAAGGATTATGATAAAGAGGTCATGCAACAACTTAATGATCCTATTTCATATATGAGGTTGCCATTTGATCCTAGTCAAGGTTTTAAAGCTACAATAGATGCATTTCTGGAAGAGGCAGTTAATGCAGGGTTGTTATCTAGGGATCTGTGTGGTCAATTGACAGTAGTTGAAATGGAAGCTCCTATGTTTTACATACTCCCAAAAATACACAAGACTATTTTAAATCCACCAGGTAGACCTATTGTATCTAGCCGAGGGTCATTGATTGAGCCACTTTCTATGTATCTGGAAAGTAAATAAAAAATATTATTACCCTATATTAGGGCTCGAATAAGAGATAGTACTGAATTTTTGAAATTGATGGATGATTTAGAAGTTCCATTACATGCATATTTATGTACTCTTGATGTCCAATCATTATATACAAGTATTCCCCATAAAATTGGTTTGGCAGCGGTAAAATATTGGGTGGAATTTTCTGGACTTTACACTATGACTCAGATAGATTTTATGCTTAAGATGTTAGGTATAGTTTTAGAGCATGATTCATTTAAATACAAAAAAGATTGGTATTTACAAATAAGGGGTACGGCTATGGGGACTAATTTTGCTCCCATTTATGCCGACCTCTTTATGGGTTATGTGGAAGCCAGAATGATATATAATGTTGGTAACATCTATAGACCATACTTGGACATGTGGCGTAGATTTTTAGACGACTGTTGGTGTGTTTGGGTAGGGACAACTGACAAATGGTATGAGTTTGTAGATTATCTAAATAACAATACTTTTGGAATACAGTTTACTAGCAAAATTGAACAGTTTAATATGGATTTTTTGGATGTAAATGTTACTAAATCGATAGACGGAACAATTGTGTCTAGTATATATAGGAAACCTTTTACAAAAAACTCATTGTTGGAGGCAAATAGTTGTCACCCAAAACACATCACAAGAAATATACCTAAAGCACAGTTTGTCAGGTTAAAACACCTATGTAGTAGTGAATTGGATTTTGATAAAGAGGCAGAGAAGATGCGGGTGAGATTTATTCATAGAGGATACAATAGTAAAGTGGTTTCTGATGCGCTCCACTATGGC
>NC_056732.1:1445994045-1446274045 GCF_019279795.1 Protopterus annectens
TGGTGGCGGCTGCCACTAAGAAGGAACTGGCGGATCCTTCAGTACCTGTCCATCCTCCTAATAAGGACTCTAGGACCATGGACAGGTATGGAAAGCAGATGTTTTCTTCAGCAACCTTTGCTATGCGTTCGCTGAATTATCTTTGTCACTTCACCAGGCTTCAACGAGATATTCTCAAGGAACTGGGAGAAGTAGTCCAGGATCCTTCTGCTGCTGGGGCTCAGGAAAAGATTGCCTTGCAGCTTGCTATCCTGAATTCCTTATCTAACTCCTCCATGCGGCTCATATCCTATGCAGCCGATGGAGCGAGCAGGGCCGCAGGCACAGGAGTTGCTCTTAGACGCCAAGCCTGGATGCGGCTTTGTAATTTTGCGGACCCCTTTAAGGCGTCCTTCACTAATACCCCCTTTGATGGTTCGGCTTTGTTCGGACCTCAGGTGAAGGATACCTTGACCAGGTGTGAGCAGGACGGTAAAACTCTTTCTGCCGTTGGAGTCCAGTTTTCCACTCCTTCTAGACCATACCCCAAGGGTCAGAAGGGGGGGAAGATGTGGCTCCGTAAAGCCCAAGGAGCTACACTGGACACACATGGTCAGTTTACCCCCAGAGGCAGAGGGGGTAACAATAATAGACGCCGCCCTAGAGGCAGGGGGGGTCCTCAGAACCAGGGCAACAGGGAGTCTCTTCCTGAGAAGCCCTTTCAGCATCCCTGAGGTGTTGCCCGACTGTCCACCCTTGGAGGCAGTCGGGGGAAGGATTTCGCTGTACCCAGTAGCCTGGCAATCCCTATCTCAAGAAAAATGGGTACAGTCGATTATATCCGAGGGTTACAAAATCCCCTTCGAAAGGTTTCCCGTACCTCTACAATCCCTTCCAGACATCTCACCCGGTCAAAGGGATTTGGCAGAACAGGAGGTTTCAAAGCTCCTAGAAAAAAGAGCCGTCCAGACTGTGCCAGCAGACCAGGTAGGATCCGGCATCTACTCCAGATTCTTTTTGGTCCCCAAAAGGACGGGAGATTGGAGACCAATATTAGACCTGAGCAATCTGAACAGATTTGTCAAGAAGGCAAGATTCCGGATGGTCACGCTTCAGTCCATTCTGCCCTTTCTGGGCAAAGACAACTGGATGTGCTCTATAGACCTTCAGGATGCGTACTATCACATAAAGATTCACAGACGCTCCAGAAGGTTTCTCCGCTTTCGGCTAGGGACCAGTCATTACCAATTCAGAGCCCTGCCCTTTGGCCTCACTTCAGCCCCCAGAGTGTTTACCAAATGCATGGCAGTGGTCACAGCTCATCTGAGACGTCGAGGATTCCAGGTGTTTCCCTATTTGGACGACTGGCTCCTCTCCGCCACCACCAAGTGTCAGCTCCTTCAGTCCAGAGACTACACTCTACAGCTTTGCAGGAGTTTGGGAATCTCAGTAAACTTCGAAAAATCTTCTCTGCTGCCTTGCCAATCTATCACCTTTATAGGCACAGAATTAAACACTGTCAAAATGTTAGCCAGACTAACAGATCAAAGAATTCTGGACATCCAAAAATTTGTTCGGCTTCTTTTGCAAAGCAACAAGATCAAAGCCAGATTTATACTGAAGGTTCTAGGTCTTATGGCTGCGGCCATTGTTCTTCTACCTCTGGCTCGCTTCCACATGCGTCTTCTGCAGTGGATGCTATTCACGCAGTGGTCGTACCACAGTCTCCCGATGAGGCACGAAATCTTGGTAACACAGTCGTGCGGAGCTCATCTGAACTGGTGGATATCTTCCCTCTTCTTCATCAGGGCCGACCCTTTATTCCCTCCTCCAGTTGCCACAGTCACTACGGATGCCTGTCTGTTCGAGTGGGGGGGGGCCATTATCAGGGCAGGATGGTCCACGGGACGTGGCAACCCATAGAATACCATCTGCACATAAATGTCCTGGAGATGAGAGCAGTGCTTTTAACGTTGCAAGCCCTCAATGACTTTCTTCCCACGGGGACTATTGCAGTACAGACGGACAACATGTCCGTAGTCTGGTACATCAACAAGCAGGGCGGGACCAGGTCCTATCCGTTATGTCGAGAAGCTCCCAGACTTTGGCAGTGGGCGATCTCTTCTCAGCGGTTTCTGATAGCAACGCACATCCCCGGCAGGTCCAACCTATTAGCGGACAGGCTGAGCAGATCCATTCTGATGCCTTGCGAGTGGTCTCTCAATCAATCTGTAATGGATCAGATTTTTCTGAAGTGGGGCACTCCTTGTTGCGATCTTTTTGCTACTCCTCAAAACAACAAGTGCCCGATTTCTTCACTCTCTTTCCCTTCCAGGCCAACCTCTAAGAGACTCTCTAACCCAGGATTGGCCCGGGACTTCTGTGCTTTTCCTCCTTTCCCTTGATTCCACAAGTCATTCAGAAAGCCACCGCTTTGAGAGCCAAGTTGATCCTCATTGCCCCATATTGGCCTCGACAAATTTGGTTTCCGTCTCTGCATCGTCATCTTCTGGTGCAGCCCTGGCATCTGGACCCAGTTCCGGATCTTTTGATCCACCAATCGGGTCAGCAGCACCGGGCCATTCATTCTCTCAACCTCACTGCTTGGTTGCTCCACTTCCTACCCTAGCCAGGCTACCGATGATTTCGGACTCAGTCAGAGACATTTTAGTCTCTTCTTTGAAGTCGTCCACTAGGACTGTATATGCTAGCAAGTGGCGACGTTTTTCTATTTGGGCGAATTCCAGAAATATTGACCCCTTTACTGCTCCTGTACATTCGGTTTTAGATTTCCTGGCGGAGGTTTTTCATTCAGGATCCTCGTCATCTACAGTCAAAGTACAACTGGCTGCTATTTCTAAGTATCATGTTGGCCTGCATGACAATAACATTATGTCTCATAGGTTATGCAAGGCTTTTCTCAGAGGAGTTTTCCTCCTAAAACCACCTATAAAGCATCCTCCTCCGCAATGGGATCTGAACTTAATGTTGGCATCCTTGATACTACCTCCCTTCGAACCGTCTGCTTCATGTTGTTTGAAGTTATTGACCTGGAAAACTATATTTTTACTGGCTGTCACTTCTGCAAGAAGGGTTTCCGAGATTCAAGCTCTCTGCATTCGTTCCCTTATTTGGTTTTCATAAGGACAGGGTATCATTAAGAACTAACCCTTCCTTTCTTCCCAAAGTCGTATCTCAAACCAACATTAACCAATCTATAGACCTACCAGTCTTTTTCCCAAACTATTCCGACAGAGCTGAACAGAAACTGCATTTTTTGGATGTCCATCGTCAGCTCAGGTACTATTTGCATAGAACTAAACATTTCAGAAAATCGGACCAATTATTTGTCTCCTATGCAGAAAACAGGATAGGTCTTCCAGTATCTAAAGTGACCTTATCCAGATGGTTGACTTCCACTATTTCCTATGTATACTCTCTCAGGGGCAAACAGCTATCTTCTAAGCCTAAAGCACACTCAACCAGGAGTCTATCCACTTCTGCAGCTTTTCAGGATAGACTACCCATTGATACCATTTGTGCAGCAGCTACTTGGGCCACGCCTCATACCTTTGTTTCTCATTACAAGTTGGACTTGGCCTCTAGAGATAGGGCCAGTTTTGGTTCCACAGTTCTCAAGAGTCTGTTCCATTGAGCCACCCGGGATACAGGTGCTAGGGACACGGTCCCATCCAGCAAGAATGAAGGCGAGATTGACAACTTAACATTTAGAAGTTATGTACCTACCATAACGTTCCATGTTAGTTGTCTTCTCTCGCCTTCTTTCTTGCATCCCTCCCTCCTTCCCCCTGGCCTGGACAGATCTTGGAGAGTTCCTATTAGATTGTTTCCTCCGGTACGTTGTTAGGAGGATCTCTTTTAGGAACCGTTGTTCCTTATTCTTTTAGGATAGTCTTTAGCAGGGTAAGTTAGCTACCAAACGAGATCTGAGGTAGTTCCGCCTTGCATCATGGGATATAGGGTTGCCTCGAGCTGGTAAAAGGAGTTCTCGAGCTAAAGCAAGTGCCGAGTCGGAGCCGAGGATCGGCTCCGAACCCATCCAGCAAGAAAGAAGGCAAGAGAAGACAACTAACATGGAACGTTATGGTAGGTACATAACTTCTAATTTTTATATATAGATATACCTATATATGTATGTATATGTGTGTGTATATAGATATATATATATATATATATATATATATATATATATATATATATATATATATATATATATCTATATACATATAGCCGAGAATCGAACGGGCGAACCTCTTGCTGTGAGGCAACAACGCTACCGCTGCACCACCACGGAAGTATAATAAGTTTATAAATATATATATATATATATATATATATATATATATATATATATATGTGTGTGTGTGTGTGTGTGTGTGTGTGTAGGTATATATATATATCTATATATACACACACACAATTACATGTATATGGCTATATATATATATATATATATATATGTCCACAAACACATTTTATATATATATATATATATATATATATATATATATATATATATATATATATATATAGGTTCATAGGTTCATAGGTTTATACTAGGCTATCTGCCCTAGGGCATTTATAAGCCTAGCCAGAGTGTGTTTGGCTTTCGCCACCCATTTTAAATTAATTTTGCTATGCCTTTTTTTGAGGTTAGTATACTGTGCCTCTGTCTAACAGTGACACAGAAGTGATAGCCGGGGTAAACCTACGATCTCCCATCCACTCATCAAGATTCCTCTTGAAGAGAGTCAATGTGGGACTCTGCCTAACCTGGACTGGGATTTTATTCCAGAGTGAAGGGAGCCTCCGGGTTATGAATCTGTCCCTCCATCATGTCCTATTTATTTCAGTGCTGAGGTTCAAGTCTCTCGAGCGTAGCTCGATGGGATTTGGATTTTCTGAGGTGCAGCATGTCCATTAATTCCGGGTTGGACATGGCTTTATACGTCAGGCACAGATCGCCTCTGAGCAGGCGGTATGCCACTGAGTAGAGCTGGAGTTTCTTTAACCGGGCAGCATATGGCATCTGTTTGAGCCCTTTGATCCTCTTGGTGAGGTACTTTTGGGGTCTTTCCAGTTGCTGCAGGTGTCTGGTAAGGTACATCCCAAAAGGGGCATTGTACTAAATTATGTGCCTGATGAGGGATGAGTAAAGAGGTACAATGACTTCCCCTGATCTAGATGTGAATCCCTTCATTATTAGGTGGGCTATATAAAATGTTTTTCTAACCACTTTGGCCATGTGGTTGTCAAATGAGAGATTGCTATCAACTTGGGTCCCCAGGTCCCTAATGACTTCTTCTGTACTTAATGGATTACCACCTATGTGGTAATTTGTGGGCACTTTGTTTTTGCCAAAGGGGATGACTATACACTTTTTGGTGTTTAGCTTGAGGCCATGGCTCTGGCACCAGTTGTCTGTTTCTATGAGGCCCTTTTGGAGGATGCTTGTGTCGGCTGGAGAGTTGATTATGGCGCCCAGTTTGCAGTCATCTGCGAACTTGGTCAGCCACAGTCCTTCCGTGTTGGCCTGTACCGCTGAGAAATATATACCGAACAAGAGAGGTCCCAGGACTGAGCCTTGTGGGACGCCACTTGTAACTGGTTTGGAGTCTGACATGGCTCCAGCAATTCTAACCATGTGGGTTCTGTCCTTGAGCCAGTTTGCAACCCATCTAGTGACATAGGGGTTTATATTTAAACTGGTGAGCTTATCAATAATGCCCGAGTGGGGTATTGTATCGAAGGCTTTTGCGAGGTCCAGGTAGGCTGTGTGGACCACCTTTCCCTCGTCAATGGCCTTGGTGACTGTTTCAAAGAAATCGACCAGGTTTAAGAGGCAGGATCTGCCCTTAACAAAGCCAAACTGGGTAGAATCCAGTGTCTGTAGGTCCCCAATATCTTTATTTATGAGGTCCATGATGATCCTTTCCATAGCTTTGCAGACCAAGCTAGTCAGGCTTATGGGGCGATAGTTTCCAGGATCCGTTGAGGCACCACATATGTGTGTGTGTGTGTGTGTGTGTGTATATATGTTTATGTATTATATATATACTTTCGGCCTTGTGCTTCTATTGTGTCTTCCCTAACACTGATCATTTCTATTTGCCTTCTTTTTCTTTATCTCTCTCCTCTCTCTCATTTGGAACCCTTTCCTTCTTACCATTCATTGTGCTGCATCTCACAACTTTGTGGTATGCTAATCTTTACTGTGTCATTTTCTTTGTGCTGATGAATGTGTCCACTACTTCCCTAGATTACCACCTCCTTGCCATAACTCCTTTCATTTCTGATGTTTCCTGTATCTGCCCAGGTTATTCCATTCCTCTCTCTGTCTTTCTGCACCAGGCTAACACAAAATAAGTCTTTCATACCATCCTTCTGAGCTGAGCTACTTACCCTTCTGGCATTCCAGTCTGTCTGCATGATTTGCAGATTCTCACTTTCACAGGTTTCTAACCCACAGTGCCATTTCACAATTGGGACTACTGATCATACCTCACAACTGTACCTGAATTACTCAGTTTTTACCGAGTGTTGGGGTCCAAATCATGGGGTGCAACGATTCCTGAGTGGCACCCCTTCATTCCCAGTTTTTAAAAAAAAAAAATTATTTTTGTGCTTTGGAGCTAACATCACATGTGCAATGATGTCAGCTCCATCGGTCTGTCATAATTGAAATGTATCTGCTTTTGAACTTAAGTTTTTAGCTGCGAGCACGGAAACATCTCTTACATTTTTGGACTAGCTGAAGGATGGAAGCTTTGGAGCTGAACTTTCTGCTGGTATTTGCTTTATTTGCTGAGACTGCTTTAGTGAAATGGAACTGCTTTCAGGTATTTCAAATGGAATTGCTTTATTTGCTGCTGGTATTTGCCAAGACTGGTTTAGTGAAACTGAATTGCTTTCAGGTATTTGAGAGCTGCTGGTATTTGCTTTATTTGCCGAGATTGCTTTAGTGAAATGGAACTGCTTTCAGGTATTTGAATGTTTTATTTGCCAGGACTGCTTTAGTGAAATGGAACTGCTTTCAGTTATTTGAATACTGCTGGTATTTGCTTTATTTGCTGAGTCTGCTTTAGTGAAACATAACTGCTTTCAGGTATTTAAATGCTGCTGGTATTTGCCGAGACTGCTTTGGTGAATTTCAATTATTTAAATGCTGCTGGTACTTGCTGAGACTGCTTTAGTGAAACGCTGCTTTCAGGTACTTGAATGCTGCTGGTAATAGCCAAGACTGCTTTAGTGAATTTCAAGTATTTGAATGCTGCTGGTATTTGCCGAGACTGCTTTAGTGAATGTCAGCTATTTGAATGCTGCTATTTGCCGAGACTGCTTTAGTGAATTTCAGGTATTTGAATGATGCTGGTATTTGCTGAGATTGCTTCAGTGAAACGGAACTTCTTTCAGGTATTTGAAATGGAATTGCTTTCAGGTATTTGAAATGGAATTGTTTTGTGTGTCTGTGTGAAAATGTCCCAACTCTCAGTACACCTGATGGCTAGAGGTAGTCAGGCTCAAACCCTGTACTTTGGGTACAGTTAAAAAGAGCCTAAAGTCCCTAGCCACCACCACTTGTGAATTTATGTCTCATATTTTTATTCTGTTCCTCATTAAATCTGTGGTTGTCGGGATTTTTCTGGTAATGGCACATCACTGAAAGATTGATTTCACTAAATAATGACAGGCATTTGAATTTCAGACTTCATATTCCTCAGAAAATAAATGGTAACACAAAACCTTTTATTCTAGCAATTTTCTAAGCTTATAAGATCAGTATTTGAGATTTGTTCCTATTTTGGGGCTGTTTACCCCCACTATTGGCTTTGTCCAGATTTTTTGTGCTAGGATGTTGAGAGCTATGGTGAGAAGTGAGAACTGAAGTCTGTATTCTCCCATTGTTGGCTTTGTCCAGGTTTTTTGTGCTGAGAGGTTGAAAGGTATAGTGAGAAGTGAGAATTGAATTCACTAAATCATGGTCATTTAAGTTTCAGTATTGCTGTCTTTCTAGAAACTGCTGATTTGGCATAGTGGTATGACGCTCTGACTGTAATGCACAAGGTCCTGGGTTCAAGATGTGGCAGTGAAATGCATGGTGGTAACACATTTTATTCTAGCAACTTTCCAAAATTATGCAAGCAGTGTTTAAAGTCCCTGTTTTTTGCCCCCCCCCCCAAAAAAAAAAAAAACTGAAATTGAAAATAAGTGAGAGAAGCTGTGCAAGATGCCTATGACTTACACTACTGTCATTCTATATAAATTTATATATATATATATATATATATATATATATATATATATATATATATATAATTGTGTGTGTGTGTGTGTGTGTGTGTGTGTGTGTGAGTAGACTTTTATGATGGAAATGTACTGAATTGGGCAGTTTTGTTGTTCATGCATTTTGTTTCATGCCTACTGGAAAAATGTTCAAACAATAAACTTTAAAGTGCACTCTAACTTAAGTCTCACAAGTGTGTTGCATTATACAAGGAATATAATTTAATAAAATCAGGAAGGTGTATCAAATAATGCATTTATGTTTCATGTTTTGTGTGCAAGCCAGGGGCCTATGATTTGAAAACAGCCCAAATGTGATCTTTATCCACCACTTGCCAGATGCATTTTCTTTGAATGTGGTGTGGTGCATTTTCTTTGGATGTGGTGTGGGTTTCAGTGCTGTTTCAGTGAATGTGAGGGTTTCAATGCTGTTTCAATGAATGTGAGTTTCAAGGGCAGAGAAGTTTTAATGCCAGGTCTGTTTTCAGTGTGAGGCAGTGTTGCTTTGTTTAGCAGATATCTATTAGTGTTTGTGCATTGTGCTATAAAATGTAAAAATAAAATCAAAATAATCATTGTAGAAGTAAAGCAGTATGCACACATTAGTGTTTATGGTAAATGGGGCGAAATAGCCAGGTAATGGGACACTGGAATGGCAGCAGGGGGACTCTGGTGCCATATTTTGGTTGTCTGTTCTTCAGTTTGCGTTTGAAAGTTGGTATCTCACAATTCCATTGGAGTGGGTGGGGTTACTTAATTATGTATGCAAATTTTATGTTAATCAGTGTACAGATTTGTACCTGTTTTTCATGGGCCTTGTCCAGATTTTTTGATGTTTCCAGGTTGAGAGGTATGCTCCTGATCCATCCAGGATACAAAAATCCTGGCTATTTCCCTGCTTTCCTGCAGTTAGATATAGAAAACCCCAACTATCTCCACCATGCCCCTAGCACAACTTCCCGTATGTATGGTACAGGATTTCACTGTCTCTCTTCATACTGTACTCCTAATGAGGCACCATCCTTTCTCCATACTATCCACCCACTTCATTCCCATTCAATAATTTACCTTATGTTCACAATACTACTCCATCTTCTACCACCTCTGACCCACATTCCTTCCCTGTCTATCTCCTTCTTAAGGATCTTTTATAACCAGGACTAATCACTCACTTCCTTCATTTCATCACACTCTTCTCTCTCTACCTACTTCTAAACTCTTACCACAGTATTGCTCTTTTTCCTACAATGACAACTATACTACAGTAATTCTCTGCTGACTTCTGAACAGTCATTACAATTCTTCTTGCATACTACATCTGTCATTCAGACGTAAATTTTCCAAATTTTCTCACCATGGAATTTTTACTCAAAAAAAGTGTAATGTTTAGACTTTCCAGATGATCCTTATTTTGTATTTTGTGTAATAATCTATGTATTACCTGTAAATATTTCCTGTCTTTTGAATAATTGTTTAAATACGTTAGTTATTTGTAATAGAAATGTTCTGTGTTATCTCTATGGAATTTTCTCTCCGGACCACCACTGAAAATGCGTTACCCACCCAGTCAGACTTTCCCAACTTAAGAAACTAATAATAATGGTAATAATAATCAGCTTAGTCCCTCTGTTCCAAATCACACTTTTTTAGTAAGTGTTGCCTAAAGTCTTATAATTTCTGTGTTGACATTAATAACAACATAATAGTTTTTTTACTGATAATCTGCCTACCTCTGTATAGCATATTGGTGTAATGCAATTCTACTATGACCTGTCTGAAATATTCTTTTTCTTTTTCTTTTTGAGATATGTTTTCTTTTTATTTTTCTTTTTGAGATATGTTTCTGCTGCCCTGACTCATCCTGTGCCATTCTACCCAGTACCCCATGGCCATCACTTGGGTCTTCCAGTTTGTTTGATCCAAATTGTGGATGGCTTGGAACCCAAGGGCATCCTGAGAGGTCTAGCTGTCTCCTTCTGCCAGGGGATTATTTCTTATGACCTACCCACGCATTCTGTCCCTTCCCTAGTTGTTCTTAGGTCAGGCATGCAATTAGGATATGCTGATGTTTCGTTCCCATATCAGTGGAAGCTATGTCAAGGTCCTCCACCCCTTCCCCTATTCTGGCTACACCCTATCATGTCCAAAGTCTTCAACAGGAATCTGATATGGGAACCCCCCACAGAACTGTTCTCCCCCCCCCCAGTATGGAAACTCCCATCCCTCCCGGCCACTGTGTCAGTGGCCTGAGCAGCTAATAGCACCCAGGCTGAGTGGGCTGTAGCCAGGGCTTTATCCTTGTATGTCACCAGAATGGCCCTTTCTGAAGTATTCTACCTCTTTACCCATAGTAGGTTTACTTTGCTACCTGATTTCCTCAGTCACATGGCTTCAACTTTGTGGGAGTTCAACTAGTGGTTCCTTCCTCCGTATTTCTCAATGAAAGATTTCCACTTCCATGGACCTCCTCCCAGGCACAAAACTGTAGAGGAAAAAGTTCATAAACACTTGTGAGGTGTGATTACTATAGCGGCACACTTTCAGACCGAGTCCTTTTCTCCTACTTGGGTTAGCCTCTCCCTGCATGTTTCTGGTTTAGATTTGTGATTCTATTCCTCTATAAATATTTTTCTTTAAGTGATCCTCTCCTTCTGTTGTGAAGGATTTAACAAAAGTCATTTTGTTGCTCTCGCTCTTGTCCTAAATCTTTGCCTTTAATATCACTACTGAGAAGTTTTAGTTGATGGGGAGCTTCAAAATAGTGGGATCTCATCTACTGGCTGTCTCCTGTACCTTTCACAGCCAGTTGTTCATTAATTGGTAGCCCACTCAGTCCAGTTCAGGGTCATGGAATAGCCAACACTTATCATGACACTCAGTGGGCACAAGACATGCAAAGTTATCCTGGAATGGTGCACCAGCCCATCAGGTTACATACACACACACATATACACATACACGTGAGATTGCCAGTGGTAGTTTCATCAACCACTTTTTTAACCAAAGGTTCTAGACTGTTTATATGTACCTGTATGCAACCCCAGACAGAGTGTTGTAGGGGAAACTAAGAAGTTCTCAGACTTTGAGATTACATTGGTTTCTTTATGCATCTTCTGTTTTAGTTCTGACAGTTTCTTCAGAGGTCATGTCCTGCTATACAATACTTGCTGTTGCTATTACTTGACCAGCTCATCATCCCATAGATTTCCATATTGCAGTTAAAAGTTGTGTGTGTCAGATTTCTCAGGAGAAACATTTCCTCAGACTAATATTTTAATCTGTTTATAGAATTTGTATGTAGATTTTTTTTTTTGCATTAGTCAGCCACAAATATATATTTAAAACTGTTTTTGTTCATTGGCACTGTGTTTCTGTCTTTTGTATTCTTCTATCCATCCATGTCAGAAGTCCTTCAGTCTTGTACCCACCTACCTCTGATTTTCTCGCTATAGTGTCACACTTTGCAAAACTTCACTGCCTACTCCTTTCTCTGGTAGCCCGTCCAGCATCAACTCATTCTTACCCTTATTCATAATCTGTTTTTAAATAACCTGGAATTATTAAACAATAACAGGAGGACTGTGTCCTGTTTTTACTAGAATATTGTATAACATAATCCTTGATAGCACATTAACAGGTTACAGTTGTGCCTAACTGTATAGATGAAATACCCAGGTTTCCTTTAGGAAAGTCAGTCATGTAAGCCTGAAACATCTCAGCTGTACTGTTAGTATGTCTTCCAGATGCATTGCAGAAATTGATTCTTTCCTAACAAGTTCCCATGGTGATTTATAGAGTGAAACCAGCAATGAGTAAGCAAGACTGTTCACCCAGGAAGACAGACAGATGCCAGTCCTGAGGTCGTGAACTGTCATATCAGAACTCCACTCAGTGGTGGTTCACTGGCGTCCTTAATAGCACCTGCTGTCTCAGCTTCACAAAAAGTGGAGCTCAACATTCTGCACGCTGTTCAACAGGTTCAAGCAAAAATATTTTTAAACCCAACTGTGCTCCAGTATTATTATAAAAAAACAGTCAAGAGACCACCAAGGAAAAAAAGGAAATAGTGGGAAGTGCCATTTCACATTTAAAAACTATGAATTCACTGCCATGGAGTATAAGATGTAATGTTGCTCTTGAAGCAGTCACCCACAGCAGTGTACAAGTCTATGCTTTGTAATAAAGTTACTGAATATAGGGTTGTCAGACGAAAAAAGCAAGACCGTAGAAGAAAATTCCATTCTTTTCTTTCAGAAGTTGACTGTACTGTGTATGTGTAAGTCACCAGTAATGATGGCAGTAAAACACAATTCAGACATTTCTTGTATAATCCATTAATGCTACTGCTAAGTGTGTCAGGAAAGAAAGAAAAAAGTCAAAATGGTCTATTTTTATGTTGTAAAGAATTCAGGGGCTAAGGCAGTATCAGTTTCTGTTACGAGTTAAACTCTTTCTTGCAGCATCTCTTTTTTTTCATATAATAAGCATCTTGGGCTAGTTACTCCACTTGGCCAATGATTTCACCTTGGCACTGTACCATATAAGTCTGATAGTTATGTCCGTGGGGTAAAGTAGTAGATGTACACATTTTCTTCCAAAGTCTTACCACAGATCCACTGACTTTATCGTTTGGAAGAGTTGTCAACACAACCAGTTTCTTTGCTCCCCTAAGAGAGCATAGGTCTTAACAACAGAGTTAGTAGATTTGTAGATGTGTATATAGATTTAGATAGCTATATAGATATAGATAAATATCAATATATGTTAGTTTCAGCAGTCTAGCATAATAATATTTGTGAAGATAAAGGTTTCACAAGTCATTTAAAATGTTCTTTCATAAAATGTAAGCAATCACCAAAGGAAACATGGTATGTAGGGCACCTTTATCACCAGAACTTCCTTCGAGGCCATTTTTGGGAAGTGGCCTGACCTAAAAGGCCTTCTCTCCATTTCAACTGGACAATGGAAGAAGGCTAGAAGATACATTTATCTTTTCTCCTGTGGTGGAAGGTTTGAGAGTTGCAGTCAGTGATAACTGCTACAACAGCTGTACTGACTTGCTATAACGAAAAGCAAGAGACACTACTGACATCTAATCTGGCTAACCACCTGTCAGACTCCTAGACTTCTGGACCTCAGGCATCCAGACATTAGACATTTGTTGCCATTAAGAATAACTGAACATTTATCCAGGCTTATGCTTGCTACCCCCTCACATCACCAATGGCATTTAGTCCCCTGATGTGTGCAGTATAAAAGGAAATTCAGTAGAAGAGAAACGTTGGTTATCTGGAACATTATGCCATTCCTGATTGCATATAGGGATGGCACTCTAACCAAGGTCCAACTAATTCTACTCCAGTTAGTGGCTTGGGACTCTGACAGCCCAGCTAAGGAGGATGAGCATTCTAATCCTAGGGATGGGAGTATTGAATACTGTGCATCTTTCTAGTTGATCTCTAATGATGGCCGGCGCTCAGAGGGGATGCCAGGCTGGCAAGGTGGTAGAAGGACAGATCGTGTGGCCACCACATGGGAACTAGGGCAGAGCATATGCTCAGGCTGCTCTAGATTACACTGAAAACCACCAGGTAAACCACTAGATCCAACAAGAAAAAGAAACAACCACTACAGATCCAAATGGCGCAATTTTATTCCTCTAACCCCTTGGCAAAATGCCTTCAAGGAGTAAAAGCAGTACAAAAGGAACCTTCCATAAATATACTCAACCATTAAACAATAAACACTTAAGTAAATTGCAATTCATTAAGCAGTTAAAACATTCAGCACAAATTAAATCATGTACTTCCAATTACATTCCCCATTTAATCCCCAGGTGCCATCTAATCATATTTTAAAATATATAATGTTTCCGTATACAGCAGTTTATCTTTAAGATCGCAAGTTTCACCCACCCCCAAATGTATTTGCTCTAATACACAACCTGTCAATGATGATGGATCACTGTGATGAAACTACGTCTTACTCTAGATTACTCACCCAGCTTGGTGAATATGTTAGCACATAGGGTAGGGGTATAAAAACAATCCCATTGTGTGTAACAGTATATATTGTGCTGATGGCTTCCTCACTCAAGTTCCGCTTCTCTTCCCAGCCATCCAGTGGCTGTGTGCTCCAAAATCAGGAGATAATACTGTGCAACCCTGTCCACTTCACTTCCCATGAAACTTGAAGGAATCAATACTTCAGGGGAATAGTTCCAAGGACAAGCTATGTAAGGATATGAGGGGGCAGTCTAAGCAGTTGATGGTAAGCTGGAGACATGATAGGGGTTTAAAAAAATTTTTATCCAGAAACTTACTGTGTTGTAGATAAAGATCTTGACTTGCCCAGCATTCGTATGTCTGGTGTGTGAGGAATCGTTTTGCAGTCGTGAATCATCCTACTAGAAGCACCATTTTGGCTACCATTTTCATTATTCAGGCAAAAAATGCTTGACTACCTCTCGTCCTTCTTGAACCCTTGTAAAAACAGTGGGTGGCAGGGATATCAGGAGACATAGAGCTGGGTAATCCACATGTACACCACTGTCAGTTTAAGGCCACAGCCCACATGCATGCTGGGATGTCTTACTGTTAAAAAGATGTGCCAGAGGACTAACATCTGTCTATGACCTTATTCCTAGCCATTTACTGATTCCTGAATCAGTGATCTTTATTGTAAACAGACACACACACACAGACCACAAGAACCACAGAGTAATGCCATATTTTATAGCATACATTTGTTCCTTCTGGTGAGGTAGAGACCCAGGTGATGTAGTATATCGTGAATATACTAGTTCTCATTCTTCCATCTCCGAAATGTGGAAAGCTGCCTATAACTATGTAGAACAAACAGGCAAAATTTATTTTGGAATACCCACTAAACACTTGCTATTAGATTCAACTAAGATGACAGTATGGTTAATAACTTTTTTCATACTCACAAAAAGTTCTTTTAATGAGTTAATTTTCAGTATACCATGGGTATTACTTAAGTAAGTCCTTAACAGTACAGTGAATGTGAGTCCGATCTTTTCAGTGTGCAACAGCTTGGAACACCGAGCTTATAAAACTCAAAGTGAGAAGTTTTATAATAAGGCACAATCGAGAGATATAATAAATTTTGTTTATCTAGACTTAAGGATGTAGAGTGCTGTGTTTTACTGCATTGCAGGATTGTATTCTGCACTTAGATTCACTCCTGCATGTCTAATATTTATTTTTGTTTATTTTGCTCTGAAATTGTCTGGTCTTCCCATAGAGGTGTTTTGAATAGAAAGATACTTAGCGATGCAGCAGAATGCAGTAAGAAAATAAATTGAAAATTTTACATTTTGTTGTAACATTAACTAAAATTATTCTTATTTTGATTTTATAGAATTGTTGTGACATGCACTGCTTGGAAATCCTGCCCAGAAACTGATGCAGAGCAGTTATATTGGCATGTAGTCCAGTCTTGCCAAGAAATGGTCCAGATAATGGCAGCACCCCGTCTTTAAGGGCTGACGACATGCAACAGTGTTCAAGATGAGAGCTTCTTTTCTCAGTTATGAAATGAGAAACTTTATTATGCAGCACAATGCAAATTCCTCGGTGGACGGATGTAGCAACAATTCAATTAATTTTGATTTTTATGCACTCAACAATGCAGATAGATTATGCAGTATCAATGCAGAATTATAACCCCCCCCCCCCCCCCCACAGATGCACAGCATATTTTATCCTAATATATCAGCACTGTGTTTTTGGTTAACTTTTAGTACACATTAAGAGTGATACAGTTGTAAACACTTTATATTTTTACTTTGCCTTTGGGCCTATTACTACAAAAACAGAAGGTGGGTTGGGCTTCACTTGGTTTCCTTACATGATAAACACAGTTCTGAAGGAGTTTGATTCTGTCAAGCTTCATGCCAGAGAAACAGTGGGCATTTGCTATACTGGAACTTTTTATGTATTTTATATGCCTTGTGGTGGGGGCGGGAAAGCTCTCAGTAACTTAATGGTGTGATTATGCTAATTCAGTGCTCATGTTGCTAAATATTTTGGCAGTTAATCCTTCTGTAATCGTAACTGTCTGTGTTTGGTATTAATTACAAAATCTGTCTCTTTTTTTATCCTTTTTATTGTCTGTTTAATAATTATAGTTGCACACTAACAAACTTTTAAATGTACCGATCTTAACTGTGTTTGGTATTAATTACAAAATCTGTCTATTTTTTATCCTTTTTATTTTCTGTTTAATAATTACAGTTGCACATTGACAGATTTTTAGATGCACTGATCATTATCTCTCTAGGTTAATTATCATCCTCTGACTTAAACTAATTTACTATATATATATATATATATATATATATATATATATATATATATATATATATATATGTTTTATTATGTTTAAATAAATAACCACAATCATACATCTCAACTCTCCTGATTTTTGCAGAATGTCCAGATTTTTGCCTCATATTTTTGGCCGTTTCCTCATAAAATGTGTGGTTTTCTGGCAAGTGGTTGAGTATTGAAGTCAATAAGTAATGACCGTCATTTACGTTTTAGACTTCATATGAGCATTCTAACAAAGAAAAAAACTTTTATTTAGCAACTTTCTAAGGCTGTAAGAGCAATAGTTAAAATGTGTCCATATTTTTTGGACCTTTGTCCCACCATTATTTTTGGCTTTGTCCAGATTTCTTGTGCTTAGGGGTTGAGAGCTCTGACGAAAATGGCTTTGTAAATGTGAAAAAGAAGTTATGCTGATTCTTCTGACTGCTACTGTATATTACTGCTAAGTGATTTTAACTACCCATCTAAAACTGGATAGATTATTTTGCAAATAACATTATAGTCCAAGGAATTTTATTAACATAATTTCCTGTCATTCTGTTAAATCAGCTGATATCGTCTAGTACTAGAGGAAGAAGTAATGTCAGTGGTACAACAGGTAGCACACTCACTCACCTTTAGTGTAGAAGGCTGTAGCTTCTATTTCCACAGCAGGTAGGTCAATTACTGACACTGCAGTAAAGCATAAAGGGGTTGCGGCACTCCTTCTGATGAGATGTTAAATGAAAGTTCCATCTGCCTGAGTTGGTGGTAGTTTAGGTGGATGCTAAAGTTTGCACAGTACCTGTCAGAAAGAGTAGATGAAGTTCCCCATTTCCCTGACCAGATTTCCCCTAGTAGTATAAACACCACTTTGATTCTTCCCTGAAAAGAGGCTGCTAGCCTAGTGGGACTAACCAGGCTAACAAAAGGGTAAATGAATAAAAAGAAATTGGATATTGTTACTACTAATGTTGAAAGTACAATATCTAATGTAAAAGTAATGTTTCCCGTGGGTAATTCAGAACATAACTCCAGTTTGAAATTCTTGCACATTGTTGCAACTTGACAAAAATATGAGATACAGCTTTAATACAGTTAATTATGATGAACATGTAATGACGTCCATTTGTAAGACTTAATAGAAAGACATTTTCCCTTACTAAAACCAAATATGGTTGTTCAGCTTTAGAAAATATTCGTAAGCATGGTGTAAAATGCACATCTATTGTTAATCACAAAGGTCACACATTGAAATTACCTTTTTGGTAGAATTTGGGATGGATTAAGCTTTGCAAAACTGAGGAAAAAATTCAACATGTATAAGAAATATCCTAATGATTTAAATAAAAGATGACTGAACAAGGCTGGTAAGGAACTGAAGCTGAAAATTTTGGAAAGCAAATCTATGAAAGAAAGTAAGCAGAGGACAAAACAAATATTAAGGACTATTCTAAATATGTTAGCAATGCCAGACTACACAGTTTGCATATTAAAAATCAATGATATTTTTTCAAGACCTTGAGGTGATTGCAAATAGGTTTGATGAATATTTTTATCAGTAGCAATAATACAATTAAAAATTCTCAAACTATCCACTTGATATCTTATATCCTTTTATGATGACAAAATTATTAGAGTCAACATTAAATAAAATAAAAACAAATGTTGATGGCACCAGACAGTATCCCTGCTATATTCCTGTACAGCATCAAAGGCTTCCTTTCCTCTTTGTTAAAGAGTATCTTTGATAAACTGCTGCAAACTGGCACTGTACCTAATCTTGGAAGAGTTCTCATGTAGCACTGATCTTTAAAAGGGGTAGCAGGGCTGATGTTATCAACTATTGACCAGTAAGTCTGACTTCTGTTTTTGTCACTGACATCATAATTTGTAATAGGCATCAGTTCTAGTTGTTTAGATATTCATCTACATGGATTTATTAAAGGTAAGTCGATCCTAAATAACTTGGTTGAATTTTATGATCACATCTTGGATTTTGATCTTGGATACACCAGGTGTCATCTGTTTAGACTTAGCTGAAACATTTGATATGTTAACTTATTCTGTAATTCTTAAATCTATGAGAATAGCCAGTGTTATTCCATTCATCATTGGATGGATTCATTCTTGGTTATATGGAAGAGCAGAGGTAGTAGTAATACATGGGATACATTCCAAATATATATCAGTTAACAAAGGAGTCCAGCAGGAATCTGTCTTGAAACTAATTTTGTTTAACATGTTTTCAGACATTCTACATAATACATTTTATTGGTTATCAAAATACCCAGGTGATTGCAAGGTGGTATTCCTAATTACCAGTGAAAAAGATTTTATTTGTATCACTAGTTATATAAATGAAATTGATGATGGGGCAAAATAAATGGGACTTTATTTTGGTCCTGATAAATGCTATATTATGCATTTTGGGAAACCAAGAATTGCATATCTCATTGCTGTATCAACTACAACATTACCAATTGCGGGTTTATACAGCCTAGTGACGCTTCCAGATGTTTCTGCAGATATATCCTACTGATGCCTCTAGCCATCAATTATTGCTTGTTCATGTTTACATTAATAATTCCAGAGCCTTGCTACTTACAGTGTATTAGAAGTTTTCATCTTACCGCTTACACAATTGTAAAAACAACTATATTGATATGACCTGTATCTAGTGCAGATAAAAATATATTGATTATTTGTATGGAATGTATTTGTATTGTAATAATTTGCATATTTCCCTAAATATCTCAACAGTCAAGTGACACAGACAAAACTGCCTAGCATCATATGAAAGTTCACAGTCGTATGAAGAAAATGCTTTTGGCAATACGTGTGTTGTTCGAATGGTTACTGAAATATCTTAAGTTGTTTATACAGCATTACATAATTCATATTTACTGTGGTTATTGTGGCTTATAAAATCCATTTTAAGATCTAGATCTGAATGAATGTAACCATTGCAATGGTTAATTTGTGATGAATAGTTTGCCATTTACAGTTTTCTAGTAACAATTATGGTTCTAGAGATATGAACACATTAATGAACTGTGAGGCGATAACTTCATTTGTTAAAAGGTTAAGGCCATGCCCCCTGGGAGTTTAAGTACAAACTTAAAAGAGCTCCATTAGAGGGAGGCAGTTAAGGACTTCAGCATATGTATATATAACAGTTTTTCTTTTTGGAAACAGGTGGATATGATTTGTATTTGAACAATGAAAAAAAATGCATCTTCAGGAGTTGCTACTTGTTTGACAGGGTCGTACAAGACATTTTTTAGACCTATCCTGGATTATAATAGTTTTTGCTCTATAGTACAGAAAACCTCCCTTCTTTGGAATCTGTGAAATTTATGCGAAAAGCAATAAATATTGAGGTGTTTTCCTATCAAGTAGATGTATCTATATCTGTATCTCCATCCAACCCCAAGACATTTTTTCACATTTTTGCACATGAGGTTGGGGTGTCAGTTCAACAATGACAATCAACTAGAGCCAACATTTACACTGCCAAATGACTGGCCCTGCTGACAATCAAATAGAGCAAACATTTTCACTGTCAAGTGGCTGGCCCTGCCGAGGTTGTTCTTTCACACCACATATTTGCACACCTACTCACACGTATGGCCAATTTAGAGTGTCAAATCCACCTACTACACCTTTGTAATGTGGGAGGAAATTCAGGTGAACACAGGGAGGACATGTAGACTCCGTATAGAAAGCACCCCAGCCGAGAATGAAACCAAAGAACGTCTTGCTGTGAGGAGACTATGCTATCCGGTGTGCCACTCTGCTGCCCCCTCTCTGTACACTTTGAAGTACTGTTATTTTAGTGGTAAGATGATATGGATCATTATGGTATTTCAGGATGAAATGTTGCAGGCAATATTTAATATAAATCCATAGCATTGTAGTTACTCTCTAAGAAATAATGAACTAAAGATGATTATGAATACATTTAAAATACAATATATCACTACTAAGATTTCATAACTATTGAATTGTCTTCCTTCATAGATCAGGTAATCTAAAGCTCTATATACGTGTGTATAATTTTGACATATGAATGGACCCTAGAATATTTTTAACCAGAAGTAATAAAATCAGCGTTCTTTAATGGTCTTTGACCGTAACACTGCATACATATGTGCATATGAATTTAGTCAATTGTGTTCTTGGTTACAAATCATTCCGGTGGGATCAGAGTGAAAAAAATGTACCTTCCATTTGGTGAGATTTGTGACAGTGTGCAACATTTGTACCTTCCCAGAGAACACACTTTCTTGCATACAGAGTATCTGGTAACAGCATTTTTTCTAACTAGCTAGTGGTCTGCTAGTTAAGTAGAATCAAAGAGGCTGCACTGAGGCAAAAGTGCTTTGTTTCAGATGCAAGAAAGCTGTAGTAAATGTGATGAGCCAGACAATACAGTTATACTGAACTTCATGTATAAACTCAGCATGTAGTTTGATAAATCCTTTCAGGCCTTACTTTCAAGATTTGCTAAGAATAGGGGACGTGGCCAAGATGCAGATAGGATAAAAGCAGTTTTTCTTTTTCTGCTATTGTATATATTTCTCTGGCAGGAAAAATCATCTTTAAGCTATCTTATTAGTATTACTCAAGAAGATATACTTAGCTTAAAGTCTTATTAAGATAGTGTCAAGAAATGAAATTGATATTTTGAGATTTTCCTGTCAAACTTTTATCTGGAAATTCTTCTTTACAAACAGCTATGAAATGAGCCACCTAAAAGCTAATTTTCTAGACTCTACCTATAAGAAAGAACTGCAGTCTGTTCTTGTCAACATACATGAATTGTCAGTAAAAATGTATAGACTGACTGGACACTGAACTGTACAGTTTTAAGAAAAATGTTCTAAACAAATGGACCAAATTCAGGAAGCTATACAAGACCAGAAGGCTCAGATTCTTTGAACGATATGAAGGCAAGGCTTAGTGAAGAGAACACAGTATTGAATGTTTACTAAAACAATATACTGTTCTGTTGAATAAACTGGATGATCTAGAAAATAGGTCATGCAGGAATAATATAAGAATATTTGGTCTTCCAGAGAAAATTGAAGGAAATGATGTGACAAGTTTCTTGACTTCCTGGCTTTCTAAAATTTTAGATTTGCCTGAAGCCATGTCATTTGGAATTGAGAGACCACATAGGTCTTTGGCTACTACAGCTTACTTCAAAGAACAAATCTCTCTCAAGAAATGCAATAGTAAAGCTTCTTTCATCACAAGATAAGGAGCTTATTCTTAGAACTGTGTGGTCAAAGTCTTCTATATAAATAGAAAATAAAAGCATTCATTTTGATAATGAATATTCTTTGTTATATCCAAAAGCAAGTGTTTTCTTCCACTGATTAGAGAAATAAAGAAAAAAAAAAAAATTAAAGTCCATTTGTTGTTTCAGGCTAGACTAAAAAATCTTTTTACCAGACGAAACAAAAATGTTTGATGCTCTGGATGCAGCTGTTTCCTTTTTGAAAATAAATAACTTTCATGAGCACACTGAGGATATGGACTGGTCTGGTGCCGCCCTGAAGAGGCAGGCAGAGAGAGACCTGGGTGGAAGATAAATGAAAAAAAAGAAACTGAAAGATAAATTAATCAAATGCAATGCCATTATTTTAAAATGTATATATAGTTTTATTATCCATTTTATTATTTTGTTTCATATTAATAAGTCTTGTGCATTGTAGAATCTGACATGTTCAGTTTCTGGAAACTGAAGAGGGAGTCTCAAAGCTTCTGTTATTAAAGTAAAGTTTTTGACTCACTATATATTTATATGTTTTATACTAGGGTGATTGACATGTACATTACTGGATATTATACAATATGTAATTTTCGTTTGGTGTGTAATGCATATATGTTGGAAAGTTCTTTGGTTCTGAGAATTACTTTCTTGTTCTAATGCTGATGTTAATGTAGTGTTGTGGTTCTTTTTATATATGCAAGGGTTGTTTGGTGTTTGCCATATTGGTATATCTATAGCTTTATATTTCTTAATTTGTGTCATCTGCTCTTCCATTTTTTTTCACTGTGGTGTGTTTTGGACTCTTGGTGACTGATATGTGTTTGATGCCATCTCCAATTTTTTTTGTGTAGTTTTATGTAAAGTGATAAATTGGCTTGAATGTGATGGAAGTTCTGGCTCTGGTGTCTCTGTGTCTCTTTGGAACTTGCTCCTCTGGCTGCGAATGGCAGTGGAGTTTGTAGTGTTGATTTGGAGAGGAGGATTGATGTGAATGGGGTGTGTGTGTGTGTGTGTGTGTGTGTGTGTGTGTGTGTGTGTGTGTGTGTGTGTGTGTGTGTGTGTGTGAACCTTCTCAGGTGAGGACTTGGATGTTAAATGTAGTTTTGGTTTGGTTGTATCATAATTTCATACAATTTTTTATTTAGTTATCTTGTGTGAGTGGTTGTTCGGTGGGGATTGGATGTTCTTCCTGGTTTCGTGTTGTGGATTGGCTGAGTTGCAGGGAGTTTTTTGTGGGATGTGACTTTGTTTTACTTCAAATTCACTAGTTTTTCACAGCAATTCCATTTATTTCTTATCACTGATTTTGCTTTTTTCTTTGGTGTGTCTATGGCATGCTCTTGCTTCTTCAGATGTGTTTTTTTCCCCGCTGAGCCTACATGAGACAGGCTTTGTTTAGTTTGACAGCATTTGACATCTGACAGATTACAAATGAGAAAGAAGGGTGGGTGTGATTTTTGTGGGAGGGAGCAGAGCCTTTCTTTTGGCAGTCGCTGTAGCTGTGGGAGTTTTATATTCGCATGTTCTGCTGTTTGCCTCCAAAATACATGTGCATACTGTGGGAGTAGAACCCACAGCCTTCTGCATCAAAAACAGGTATACTATCTGTTTTACTACGAACAATGCACAAATCACAGAAGGTTTAGCTCAGCAGACCCAGTGATGCCTAGATGCGGGCGGCACAGTGGTGCAGCGGTTAATGTTGTCACCTCACAGCAAGAGGTTCTCCGGTTCGATTCAAGGCTGGGGTGCCTTCTGTGTGGAGTTTGCATGTTCTCCCTGTGTTCGCGTAGGTTTCCTCCGGGTACTCCGGTTTCCTCCCACATTCCAAAGACATGCATCTGGAGCATTTCTCCCCGGGCCTCCGCTGAAAACAGGCTCTGTGGAACCTAGTCGGACATTCCCGGTCAACAAATGTTAAATAAATAAAATAAAATAATAAAAAAATGTTTACATAGTACTGACATGCTGTATAAAGTGTGACACACAAAATGATAGCAGCCACAATATCTGGAGACAGTTTTCCTGCTACAGTGCTTTTACTATATAAAGTTACGTAACCAGCACAAGCATGATAAAGTGACATTGCTGAGGTTTTTCACATTCACAGTTGCAAAGAAGTATCTCATAGCTGTAACGTGCATATTAAGAGCAGACAGTATTAGGACCAGTTCAGCAAGCTACCAACTCAGTTTACCACTGAAATTGGAAGGAAAGGGAAGTACTAGGACAGCCATGAGAAAGGTATGATCAAGCAGAGCAACACACACAACTGTTATACGCAAAATAATTAATAATGCTCCATTTAATCCAAAATTCATGACATATATAATCAAGAAAGGTGTAGCTGTAACTTTATCCACATTCTTGCCAATAGCATTTAAGGCCAGTAGGAAAAAATGGCTGTGGATGCCATGTATACCCATGTGTTATTAGGGGAGTGCTGCAGAATCCTGAAAGCCCAACATCCTGAAAGTTCAAAATACTGAAAAATCAAAGTACTGAAAACACACAGGCTACAAACAATTGCTATATTCCTGCACAAGTACATACAGAAACAAATAAACTATATTACTGTTCTCCAAGTATAAGCAATCTATAAGTGTAGTGAAGTGCAATCTTGGAGTTGATATATTTAAGTAGCAGGGGGTGTGGGTGGCACAGGGGGGCTTGCCCCCCTACATATAGTTGAAGGGTAATATGTTTCTGTATGTACTTGTGCTGGAATGTAGTAAGTGTCCTGTGTGTTTTCAGGATTTTGAGTTTTCAGTATTTTGAACTTTCAGGATTTTGGTCTTCAAGATTTGGGGCTTTCAGGATTCTGTAGCACTCCCATTATTAGACAGATGTTATTTACACCTGTTTCACTAATGTGATGGACATGGAACACAAAGGAAAATGCAGAGATTTAGCTAGCTGTAACAGTTATTTAAAGCACAAGTTATATTTAACATGGCTAATTAAGCAGCACATACATAAAATCTTCCTAATACTGGCAGCATTTTCCCTCATCCTGTTGATGGCTACATGAGCTATGTTGGGGCTTGGAAGAGACTGATATTGTATACATAATTATTAAGTCTAATTAAGGTGAGTAAGGTTCTGGGTTTCCTGTTGCATATCAGTATAACTGGAGAGATATTTACACAATCTCAACACAGTAAAGATATGGATAACTTCAAGGTGCAGAGTGCTGCCTGTTAGCTAAAGATTTTAAGGACTGTTCGTCTTCCTTTTTTGTTTTATTACTACCTATACACAGAATTTTTTTGAATAAAGAATTTTCTTTCTTGTATAGAAATCTTGATTTAGTATTTCTGGGAAACACTGTCATATATGAGAGATATATTATTTTGTATATAATGTGTACATTCTTTACTTTTTTCAGTAATTTCCTTGTTTATTCTGATAATAGCAGAGAGGATGTTTTTCATTTTTTCTCACTGTTGGAAGGGATTGTTTGTACAGTTTTTTGTACAGACAAGGAGTTATAGACTCCATAGGTTGTTTAGATGGCTTTGCAATTTATTTTTTACTATGGATGCTATTTACTTGTTCTTTTTGGGTGTCTGCTATTATGTTGCTCTTTCATCTTGTGAGGAATATGTTTCTCGAGGTTTATTTAGTTTATCATATTCAGAGCTTGTTTTGGGAAGTGAATTTTATGTTTATTTATGTGAAATGTATGATACTTTCTTATGTAGCTTCATGTCATACTTTACATCTTATGTAAAATGCATCTCCTTAAACATCAGTGGTTTGAATAATGGTTATAAAAGTGGGAATCTAAACACATTTCTAAAATTATTTAATTCCCAGATAATATTTCTCCAAGAGACACATTTGTTGCAAGCTGACATAGATGGACTTAACTCCAATACCTATTCTGTTTTACTTCTCATTATAATCAGAAGAAAAGAGAGGCAGCTATCTTATGGAGGAATATTTTACCTAAGATGATGTTGTTGTTGTTGAGTCTTTCGGCTTTTCCCGGTTAGGGGTCACCACAGCGGAACTCCGGTCCGCTAATGATTGGTAGTTGATTTTTACGTGCCGAGTTACTATCCCTGACGCACAACCTTCAACGAAGGTACGGCCATTCACGCATGTCTCCACGCAGAAGACGCTCTAGCTGAGAATCGAACCGGACAGCGTCTTACTGTGAGGCGACAACGCTACCTCAGCACCTAAGATAATTAGTTCATATACAGATGACAAAGGTTCTTTGTCTTCTATTACTTTAGAAATTAATAGGAAAGTATACACTTTTATTAATCTATATAGGATACATGGAATAGGTGTTAGAACTGCTAGAGGACATTTAGAACAGATTGTTCACATTTCAAAGGGCAATATTGTTATGGCAGGAGATTTTAACTATATTCTAAAGAAAATGGCTCTATTGCGATTAGGAAAAGGAAAATAACTGTTTCAGCTAAGGAAGTAATTAAATGTATAGACTGTATGCATTTTAAAGATATTCATGAATTTGTAGACCCACATTCATTATTGGTCACTCACTATTCACATAGACATGGTACCAGTGGCGGCTGGTGACTTCAAATCAAAGGGGGGCTGCAGGAGATAGCTGAATGGGTGGGACTAACAGGAAGGGGCGGAACTATGGTACACTGGGATCGATGCTGGCCATGCTTACCAATTTACATTATCATTGAATATTCTTACATAAAGATATCCAGCTCTATCGTGTAAGATATTAATCATCGACCTATGAAGTCAGTGCAAATCATCTATGCTCATAAACATACTGACTAAAAAAATTAACAAGTTTCTGAATCCTCCTATCATAATGTGTAACAGTATTTAGATCTCCAATAGGTCAGTCTTGAAATAATACACAAAGCAATGATCTGAAGTAGTTAACTTCATTTTATCTGCAACCTATGGGTATACAGATCCGTATCGGATCCAAGCCGGCAACTTTTTTTCTAACATATGCTCCGAGCTCCTCCCCTTACCCATAATGCCCTACCATCTCCTATCTTTCCTCAGATCTTGTTTGCCATGCCAGTAGTGTGCATCGTGGTCTCCTTTGCTGATGCCCTATGAGTGGTCTCTGAAACAGTCAGTAGCTGAGAAGATTTTCTGGGCATGGGGTCAGCCTTGTTGCGACCTCTTTGCATCTCCTTCCAACGCGAAGTGCAGCGAGTTCTTCACTCTGATTCCCTCATCAGGGGAAGTCCCCAGAGACGCTCTAGTCCATGCTTGGCCCCCCGGGCTTCTGTATGCTTATCCTCCATTGCCACTCATTCCGAAGTTTCTTTAGAAAGCTTGCCGACTATGGTGCAAAGTGATCCTCATTGTCCCATTCTGGCCTTGTCAGGTTTGGTTCCCATTCCTTTGGTCTCATCTATTTGCTCCCCCGTGGGTTCTGGATCCCTGCCCGGATCTAATTTCCCATCTGTCGGGGACACGTCCACCCGATCTGGGGAGCCTCAAGCTTACAGCTTGGTTCCTCCAGTTCTGTTAATCGCCAGGACTCCCGGTCTTTCATCCCGGGTCAAATCGATTCTAGTGGCCGCTCTTAAAGATTCCACTAGAAAACTATATTGTAGTAAATGGAAGCGCTTTTCCAGTTGGGCTTCAAAGAGAGAAATAGATCCCTTTACAGCTCCTGTTCCAGTGGTGTATTTTTCAGCAAGGAGCTAGTTCCTCCACAGTGAAAGTACAATTTGCAGCCATTTCCAGTTTTCACGTTGGCGAAGACAACATGGCCTTAGCCTCCTCTAGGCTGTGTAAGGTTTTTCTGAAAGGTACTTTTCTGCTACGGCCCCCTGTCAAGGATTCTATACTTCCTTGGGACCTTACTTTTGTTTTACAAGCATTGGTTGCCCCTCCTTTCAAACCCGCAGCGTCGGTGGACTTAAAATTTTTGTCCTGGAAGACAGCTTTCTTAGTAGCCATCACTTCGGCTAGGATAGTTTCTGAGCTCCAAGCTTTGTCTGCCGTGCCTCCATATTTGGTCTTCCATAGGGATAGGGTTTCCCTCTGTACTAACCCTTCCTTCTTACCTAAAGTGGAATCTGAAGCAAACATAAACCAGTTCATTAATCTGCCCGTTTTCTTTCCCAATTTTCAAAATAAAGGTAAATACAAACTCCTTTTGTTGGATGTTCATAGAAAACTTCGCTTTTATCTTCATAGAACGAAGTCTTTCCGCATGACTGACCAATTGTTTGTTTCTTTTTCCAAAGAATTTATGGGAAAAGCTATTTCTAAAGTTTCTTTAGCCAGATGGATCACTCTTTGCATTTCACATGCTTACAAAGCAAAAGGTTTATTACCTCCTGGTATAGTTAAGGCTCACTCTACCAGGTCCATGTCGATTTCTGCTACTTTTTGGTCCAGGGTACCTTTGGACGATATTTGCGCAGCAGCTACATGGGCCAATTCACATACTTTCATTTCCCATTACAAATTGGATCTGATTTCGAGGGGTAGAGCATCCTTTGGCTCTGCGGTGCTCAGGAATATCCTTCCATAAGGGCATCCTAGGAGCTGGGAATTCTGTCCCATAGGTTGCAGATAAAATGAAGTTAACTACTTCAGATAAAGAAGTTATGTACTCACCATAACGTTCCATCTGAGTAGTTATACTTCATTTTTCTGCAACATTCCCTCCCTCCATCCCCCAGACCTTATCCTGTTTTCAGGTTGGTTATTGGGTTGAGTTGCATATATATTTTTAGTTGCAGCAAACTCGATCTGAAGGAAGATAGGAGATGGTAGGGCATTATGGGTAAGGGGTTGAGCTCGGAGCTTGGAGCAGATGCTAGAAAAAAAGTTGCCGGCTCGGATCCGTATACCCACATGTTGCAGAAAAATAAAGTATAACTACTCAGATGGAACATTATGGTGAGTACATAACTTCTTTTTTCAACATCACATTTACAAAACAACTTCAATTTAATCATAGACAAGTTCCTAATTAAAATATGCATTTCTTGTCTTCTGTGTAAAGGTATGTCATCATAAATCACTCCTAAGATAGCTAATTATTGGGGAAGTGTGATCAGGCAGGAATGAAATTTTAACAAAAGTACTGTTTGCTTTGTCGTAAAAAATGTATGTTCAGTCTCAGATTTTTATGGAAAAAGTTTGAAAAATCTGATTTATTCCTAGTAAAAGTACAGTTTTGTTAAAAAAAATCAAACCTCTTCAGTTCAACAGCGTTAGACAGATACCCACCAACCATTTAAAAATAATACTCCTTTCCTTATATTCTGTAAACTATAAACTTTTTAGAAAGTCAACAGCAGGCTGCAGGTAAAAATTAAGTCAATGGAAAACACCACACATTGCAAATCAAATGTAGCAAACATCAGCAGATCACAAATGAACATTTACCAGGAGCTACTGTTACATGCTGCAGTAGGAGTAAGCAACCTGTACTCCTACAAACCCTTTCATCTCTCCATATAAACAGCACCTCATGTCACAGACCATAAGTCTAGTGGAGTTAAATTTATTTTTATTTACTTATTTATTTACTTACTTCACATTTGTCAACCAGGTTAGTCCAACTAAGTTTGCAAACAAACCCATGTTCAGTGGAGACCCAAGTGAAAAAGCCCCAGCAAACATAAGTAAAGATAAAGTGACAATATACAAATATTAAATAATCACAATCCAGAATAATTGTAAAAAGAAAAGGTTATTGGCTATTTGCATTGCATTGATAGTAAGCAACCCATTTCAGTGGAGACCCAAGGGAAAAGAGTCCCAGCAAACATAAGCAAAGGTAAACATACAGGACAAAATCTGTTAAAAATAACGATGCAAATACGAAATTAATTATAAAGAAAAAAAAAGAAAAAATTATGAACATTAAGGGTTGCACTGATAGCAGTGGTCTAAAATTTGCTACATATTACAGTAAAAACAAAAAGATAATCGTTCAAAACAAGGACAGTGTATAGACATTGATAGAAAGTGGGGGGGGAGATAAATAGTGTGAAGAATGGTAGGGGGCTATAGTAGTAGAGCTGAAGGATTAGGAGGTCAGTTAAAGCAGAAGTTACTAACAGAGAAAGAAAGGAGATGCAATAGATTATACAGTAGATCAGACAGTAATGCAAATATATATCTTACTTTTTGTCAAACTGTGACATGTATGACAATGCCAAAAAAGAATGCATGGTCAGCAGTACAGCTCACTATTGGTAAAGAAATTGCCAGTTACCTTACCTTCTGTACAGGCTGTCAAACTGCTGACAACCATAACTAAAAATCTAAACTACTGCATAATGTACAGTCTTTAAATGCACAGTAAAACGTGTAGAATTGTAATTATGAAATGTTTGGTTAAAGAGAGAGTCCGTTTTCAAAACATAACATAAGGTAACATTGACAAAATGAAAGACTTCAATATTACCTTAAGAGAACTAGAGAATGCATTATATAAACTGTATAGACTTATCTGGCAAAGACGCCATTTAGAAGCATGTCTGCATTTCAAAATAATTCCCAGAGGGATGAGAGTGTTAGTTATGCCTTCATATGGTGAAACTCACCCTGAGCTACTTCGCAAGTGGCAGCAGTTAAACCTTGATCTAGGGTTTAACTATATAAAGTTATTACTTGAACACTTTCTACCGATAGAGAAAGAACTCAATTTACGAGCTGAATCCTTAAGTAAAGACATTATGATGAGATTTAAGGAGGAACTATTTCAGCAGAGGCTAGACAATATGTTCAATCAACTCTCTACATATGGCGATAAACTACAACAAATAAAGACACGGAAGCTACACAGAGACCACATGGATTTCGTCAATAACCATGTCTTTGCTTGGCCCAGATATAGAGAGACTGATGTAAATGAGAATGCATCTCCCATAAACTCTGACTACAACCAAGAACATTCCCTCAGTCAGAGTTACGCTTCAGCACTAACAAATGTTAATTCCACCTTAAGGAATTCAGCTGCCACAACTGAAACTCCTATGGCATCTACTCTTTTGACGCATATACATGATGATGAAGTAAGAGACACGCCCCCATGCAACCAACAAGCTTTAGTTCAACAGAACACAAATACACAAGGTGCAAAACCTAAAATTAAACAGGGGAACTTAGAAAGTTTTTTACCTCTTCCTTTGAAGTTTCGCCAAAATTTTCAGAGCAGATCGAGGAGCAGAGGTCGCACCAAAAGGAAGTATTCGGGAGACGGAATGACATCGAGCAACAGGAACAGAAGAAGAGAACAGAGAACCTAGTATTTAATTTATCACAACGAATTTTAACTGAAACTGATTACGCATTACTGAATAAAGGGCTTTCCTTTATTCCTGCCCAGGTTAGTAACATTAGTGAAGTGTTAACTGACCTGCGGCTTTTTGTTCACAAAATTAACCTAAAATGTATGTTTAAAAACAAAATGCAATCTAATGATGCTGGTCAAGAGAATAATATGAATTTTAAAAGAAAAAGTGTTTTTACTCCTTCACAAACACCAGTTACAGAATGTTTCATTAAGGCTTGTGAAACAGATTTTTATAGATATTTTAACAAGAAAAAGGGAAATTTGTATACTAATATCTCACACTGTGAGTGGGAGTCACTTTATGCTTTACAACAGGATAAGGAAATAATCATTAAGCCTGCAGACAAAGGGGGTGGAATAGGAATATTAGATCATACTTCTTACAATACACTGATGCTGACCATGCTCAGGAAAACTGACACATATAAAGAAATTCACATGAATGATCTAACTAGAGTCATTTTCTCAGTACACCAGGAACTCTATGACTTTTTAATATGTAGGCAGATAGACCAAGAATTATACCAATATTTTTTGATAGAGCAACCCAAGATTCCTTATATAAAAGGGCTGCCAAAAATACACAAAGGGACAATACCACCACCACTACGACCGATAGTAGTAGGAGAAGGGTGGATAACGGAGACCATGTCAGTTTATATAGAGAAGAAGCTAAGGCCTATTTTAAATGAGATAACCTCTATCTTGAAAGATACTCATCAATTATTAGAAGTATTAACAGGTTTTGAAGAAGGCATCCCTAAAGATAGTATTTTAATTACTATGGATATGAAGAATCTTTTCACGTCCATTCCTAATAGCTATGGCCTAGATGCCATTAGACATATCCTACATGAAACAGATAGATTCAATAATAATGAAAAGATTTTATTGAATGCTATCCTTGACCTTATATTAAATAACAATGTGTTTATGTATGACAAGATGTTATTCTTACAGCAATGGGGAGTGGCTATGGGCACTCCCTGCGCTAATACCTATGCGAATCTTGTTGTCTACTACTGGGAATGTATGCATCTGTTTAATCATGTCAGTTTTGGAAAAATGTTGCTATATAAAAGATTTGTAGACGACATCATAATTTTCTGGGATGGTACCTTACAAGAATTTTTAGATTTAGTTGAATATTTAGAAACTACAACTTCTTTTTTCAGATTTACTTTTGAACATTCTACAACAGATGTTAATTTTCTAGACATTACCATTACTAAAGATGACAAAGGTAAACTGGGTCATACCATCTACAGAAAACCTTGCTGGAAGAATACATTATTGGAGTATAGTAGCATGCACCCCAGACACATTTTCTTTAACATTGCTAAGAGCCAATATATAAGAGTCAATAAATTATGTAAGAACCAGGAAGATAGAATAGAACAAACATCAAAACTGGGTGATATGTTTATGGAAAGGAACTATAATAGAGAATTGGTTGAGCAGGCAAAACTATCATCTGGATGTATTTCCACCCCTTTTACATATAGGAATAAGTTCCATCAGAGTTATGTTGAACACAAGTCACATAAGGAAATTATCTCATTTCAGACTAGATATACTAGTGATAACAGGAATATTACTGATGTCATACGGAAGAATTGGCACATTTTACTTACGAATGATGAAGTGAAGGATTTAATAGGTGTCAAACCTAGATTTGTTTTTACTAATAGTAAGAATCTCAAGAGGTTGCTATGTATTGAAAAACAGAATCATGAGACAGATGAGATACATGACAAGCTACAAAGTATTATGATAGGGAATTTGACTAGACACAATGAGATGGGCACCTATCCATGTAGAAAGTGCAATATGTGTGAATATATTTCAGATGACATAGAGTTCACACATCCCCAGTTAGATATCAGATTTAAACCCAACTTTAGATCAACCTGTACAAGTTCAAATCTGATATATCTAGCCAATTGCCAGGATTGTGATGCATTCTATATCGGGATGACAACTAGATCTTTGAAAGAACGCATCTACAATCATATATATGACATCAGAAAAAAAGATCAGAAGAATGCCTTGACTAAACATATTCTGAATAATCCAGAACACAGTTTCAGATTTAGAACATTACAACTAGTACATCCAAGTAATAGGAAAGGAGACATTTTCAACGAACTAGAAAATATAGAACTGCAATGGATCTTTAAATTTAAAGCACATTATACTCCAGGCTTGAACCAATACATTAGTGTGAGATCATCTCTTAAAAAAAGAAGCCTAAAGTAACACAACACTTTATTAAATAGAATAATACACACACATCTTGCATGTCAAACATATACTTCTATATATACTAACGAAATAAAATTCTTAGTTAGATAAACTCCCCCCCCCCTTTTTGATATACATAATTGTTTTTTAAAGGCTACATAGTTATTTTATAGTGTTTTTAAAATATATATCTGTTCATATTTATTGATCTACACTGTTTCATATGATACTTGTCTATTATTTTAGTATACATTTCTATTTATTTTTTCCTTTTGAAACATACATTTTTAAATATTAAATAATATGTCTTGAACAATAGAAATTAATATGGCACATTTAGTCATTATCATTATTTGTATTAATTCATTAAGTTATTGAGAGTTTCTGATAAATATAGATCTATATTTTGTGCAGAAGGATTTATAGAGACATTATATACATAGGCACATGATATATACAGCCTAATCTGTTCCTGATTATCTATGAAACTATATTTATCGGTTTATTTATTTATTTATTTATCCATTAATCTTAAAAGTTAATATTTATGAGTTTTTTATATATATATATATATATATACATATTTTTAAGACCTTTGATATATATATTTATTTATATAATATTATACATCAGTTTTTATACATATTTGCACACCATATCGTGTTTTTATCCTTTTTCACTAAGCCCTTATGAAACATGGAATGCTTTTTGCACATATATTATATATATCTCATACATACACATACGCTAGTACTAAATAACACTATACCTGCAAGCATACAAGTTTATAGTATTTGTAATGCGTTGCTAACGGAAGGAGACGCTAGCTGTGACAGTTACATAGCTATACTCAAGCAGCTCCTTATGTTCTCTTTTTATTAGACATATATCTATATTTTCCTGGCATACTTTGATGAGCCATAGAGTGCTTAGTTATACGAGGGATCTTCCAACACAGCATACAATGTTCAGGTTACATATTTTAGTTCAAGTAAGCATCCAGAGTTTTTAAGCTACATTTCTTTAGCGACATATGCTTTGTTGGCTAGGAGAGTTGCTTCATCGAGGCATTATATATTTTACAGATTTCATATATATTTTTCTATACACGCAATCAGTTATATGGTTGGTCACCACTGCTATTTTCCATAGTAACCTAGCTTTCTGTGCTGACGATAACGCTATGTATACAATACGTCATCTTGTTACCAACTTTTACATGTACATACTATGACTTATTATTACTATGATTCTGTAATTTTGTCATCGATCTTATACAGGTGCTCTACATGTACATTTTAAATGTTATCAGTGTATTTTGATTTTACATGTTTTAGAGTGTTTTTAGATAGATACTTTTAATGTTTTTCTTCAGAGATAGCAAGTGTTTTATGCTTAAATGATAGTTACTATCTGAAGTAACAGCTTTTCTGTGTTAGTTAATGATTACTATGCAAATTGATTAATTAACCAATAGATATAATTATATATCATTTAAATGCACTATATAAGCACTTTCTTAGTTATAGTTATTTAGATCTGAAGAAGCGTACAACCTAGTACGTGAAAGCGCTCATCTCTTCTGTTTTATATTCAATAAAGAATAACTGTTTTTTGCTGCATAATCGTGGTGGTCCTCATCCTTGTGTTGTTCTACTTCTGTACAGGCTGTCAAACTGCTGACAACCATAACTAAAAATCTAAACTACTGCATAATGTACAGTCTTTAAATGCACAGTAAAACGTGTAGAATTGTAATTATGAAATGTTTGGTTAAAGAGAGAGTCCGTTTTCAAAACATAAATAAACCCTTTAGATTTCAAACTTTAATGCACATTTACAAACAGAATTCCCAGCACAGAACACTATGCTTAAATTGCACCACTTCTGATCTGGGTTATTTTATCAACCTGCTGAGCAAACCAAAGCACAAATGTATCAAAACAGGAACCACACCTTCCTGCTTACCTATAAGACTTGTAAAACTACAAACTTCTGCTGACCCACTAAAATCAACCCTTTGTGAACTTTTTCTGACTGGAAACTACAAATATCCAGAATGGATACTGATCAGATCAATAATTACAGAAAAGTACAGCTAATGCCCTGAACGGCTAAAGTAACATCAGTTCCTCATAAAGCTTGCTAACAGTCTGGATTTTTTTAAACTGAATGAAGCAGTAAACTATTTTTCCTCTTTGACTAGGGGAGAAAAGACACACATGGTGATGAATATTTTACCTACTGCATGTCATGAAAATTTGCAAACGTGTATCTTCAGTTCAGTAATGCTAACGGAAGGTAGAAAGCCACCAGAGAACAAGGAGGAACAATGTGTATAACTTAACTGGGATATTAAATTCAGCAAAAAACATCCACACAGTTACAATAGAGATTTCATTCTGCAAAGTAATTCACCCACGGTATTCTTTCCCTAGCATAGCAGTTCTCAATGGGTTCTCGCAAAGAAACAAAAAAATCTGCAATCCTCAATAAACATGCACAGGTAGAATTTACCACCAGCATGCAAAGTCTTGACATTTGCAGCTTCTCAGCAACTCAAAAAAATCAAAATAATAATAAACTCAGACAATGGATTTATAAAAAAGAGACTAGTGACTCGAGTCACTCTGGAGGGTTCAAACGGGCCTTATATAATCTGTGAAGCCTGGTGCTTGAGTACATCCACAGAGGAAAGCAGGAAGTTAAACTCGGGAAATGCTAAAACCCAGAACACAAAGGGAAAATGGCAAGCCAAACCGCTGTCAGATCATAAGCAATAGAAAGAGATGATGTTCATCGTGCATACAGCTGCAGTCATAACAGATGAGGTTCTCCTGCCGTCAGGCTGGTCCTCGGTCAGCCAAATTCCAAAGTCTAGGTCCGGCGTCGGTTGTCGTCGCTTCTTCCCTGACGTCAGTGCGACAGGGGTATAAAAGAACCAGCCGACGCCATTTTCTTCAGTCTTTCTTGCCGCGCAGTGCCCGAAGCAGAAGCAGTTCGCAAGTGCCGGTCGGCCAGCTCCTGAGATTACGAAAATTTGGAAACTGAAGTCTTCTTAAAAGCTAAGTACCCCGTTGGGGAACCTTTTCTTGCCTCAGACCGATGTCAGACAAAGTTAATAATTGTATTTCTTGTGGGAAGCAAATACCGCATAAGGATTTCCATTCCCTCTGTATACCTTGTTTAGGCCCAGACCACGACGTCTTGGTCTGTCGCTTTTGTGCTACATTCAACAAACGCACTATTAAGCATCGGGCGGAGTTCGCCCAGCATTATTTTGGGAAAGCATTTAACTATACTATGTCATTGGATACTCAGACTCCAGTTTTGTCTAAAAAACGCAAAGACAAGGACCGACACACGAGGTCCATGGCCTCTACCGACACCACGCCAAAGCCGACTACACGTGGTCCGGTTCTCAGCGAGGCGACTGCACAGCCCCTGACTACCGACGACCTGTCTTTGACGGTGGCTCCTGTGCCCGAGGTCGCAGGCTCCTCAGCCCATACCCCGACTACAGATACCGAAGCCACTCTTGGCGTTGAAACTCAGAATTTGGACAGGTCCACCTCCACTCAAGGTGTCTTCAGACCTTCCTCTTCTTTCTCCTTCAAGGCTTTCACAAAGTCTAAAGCAACCATGCACTCTAAGAGACCAGCTACATAGGGCCCATCTCCAGGCCCCATGCCTAAGAAACAGATGCTTAAAATGGCTGAGGATTTAATTACTGTTATCAGAGGTTCCCAGCCTCCTCTGGACAAAAGGCCTAGAGTGGAGGAAGACTCCCCCTCCTCTGATCAGGGCTTCATTATTTCAGAGCACTCTGATGATCAGGAACATTCTTACTCCCCTTTTGACGACTCTGATGCGGAGGAGTCCATCCCTTCCTTATTCCCCCCTGAGGATTACTCATTTGGGGAAACTTTGCATACTTTAAGGGAACACTTCCACTGGGAAGGCCAGGATTATTCAGATTCCAAGAAAAGGCTCAGGGAATTTCTCTTGCTTCCTCAGCACTGGCCTCTGGCTATACCTCCTGTCTTGGACATCCTAGATGATGTTTACTCGGAGGCCTGCCTTAACCCGAACTCTCTACCTCCAGCTCCAGTTAAGCCTGACAGGTACTACAGGGTCCCTGACTCACACCAATTTCTATACAAAAGTCATGCTGCTGACCCAGAAACCATCTCACAGGGCCCCAAGGGAGTTAAGGCCTCCATTGCTAAAAATCCATTGCCTTCCGAGAGAGATTCCAGATCCTTAGAAAGGTGGGGAAAAAGGTATATACCTCGGCTACCTTATCCATGAGGGCCTTAAACTGTCAGTTTCATATGCTAAAATACCAACAGTTTTTGTTATCACAATTGAAAAGTAAAATGTCACAACCTGAACAACCAGATTTGAAGGAGTTGCAGGATTTGATGCATAGTGCAGAACAAGTGGGTAAGCATACCTTACAATGTGGTTTTGATGCTCTAGAGGCCTCATGTAGAGCTGCTGTTAGAGGATCAGTCATACGTAGGCATGCCTGGCTCAAGGAACAAGCCTTGCCTGATCATGTCAAAGCTAAATTACTAGACGCCCCTCTTCAAAAGGATGCACTATTTGGTGCAAATGCTGAGGAGGTATTAAAGAAAATGGAGGAAAAGGCTAAGTCAATGCAAACTGTGAAAGAATTTCTACAGGTTCAACCCCCACGTTTTAGTAGAAATTGGCCTTCCAAAAACTGGTCCTTTCCTGCCACAGACAGACCCCAAAGAGGCAGATACAGGCACCCGAGGGGCAGAGGACAATCCCAAGGATCGTATAGAGGCAGACAATGGCAAGCTCCTACACAAAGAGGTGGTGAAGACAACTCGCAATCTTTCAGAAAGCAAACCCAATGACTTTCCCCTTTGCATGCCAACCAGGTCACAAATGGCAGCACCCTTAGGAGGAAAGCTGGCATTATTTTCAAAAAATTGGCATATTGTCACAAAGGACAAATGGATCCTGGACATTATAAACAGAGGCTACAAATTCCATTTTCACACCCTTCCAAAAATGAGAGGCATGCCAAACCTGCCACACAATCAAAGGGCAGAGGCACGAAGGCAAATTACAGATCTCATAAACATGAAAGCTATTCAAGATGTACCTATGCACGAACAAGGTCAAGGTTTTTATTCCAGGCTATTTCTGGTGCCAAGGAAGGGAAAAGATTGGAGACCTATTTTGGATCTATCCATCCTAAACACATTTCTACTCATACCAAAATTCAAGATGCTCACTCTACATCAACTTCTTCCCATGCTGGGCAAGGAGTCTTGGCTGGTAACACTGGACATCAAGGAGACATACCTGCATGTCCCAATCAGACAAAATTGCAGAAGGTACCTCAGATCTCTTGCAGGTTCAACCCATTATCAATTCTCTGCATTGCTCTTTGGCTTATCTACTGCACCCAGAGTATTCACAAAATGCCTGGCATCAGTAATTGCCTACTGCAGACTTCAAGGGATACAAATATATCCCTATTTGGACGACTGCCTGATCCAAGCGGACAGCAAGCACACTCTTCTGAAACATCTGGCTTATGTAATAATGTTATTGAATTCTCTGGGATACACAGTCAACAAAAAGAAATCAAGGCTAACACCATCTCGGAAGATAATTTTCCTGGGTGCCAATTTGGACACAAACACCCAGATGGCCTACCTCACGCCAGAGAAGCAGGGGCAACTAATTCAATACTTCATAACACTAGCAAATCGCACCAGGCTGACTGCAAGGAAAATCCTGCAGGCTCTGGGATTCATGGCATCTTGCATCTTACTAATCCCATGTGCAAAGCTGCATATGAGGAAACTACAATGGTACCTGAAAAACATATGGTCTCAACACAGCCACAGTTTGGAAACAATAATACCACTAATCCCATGTCTGCAAAAGGAATTTCTGTGGTGGGCTCAAGCATGTCAAACAAACACAGGTCTTCCACTCAGCAAGCCTCAAGCAAATCAAGTCATCACAACAGATGCCTCGGACTACGCCTGGGGGGCGCACATGACAGATCGGTGCATTCAGGGCAAGTGGTCCCAAAAAGAAAAGCACCTTCAAATCAATCAAAAAGAAATGCTAGCAGTAATAAATGCTATTATAGCTTTCAAGGACCTTCTACAACCAGGTCAACTATTGATAAGAACGGACAACACCACAGTTATGTGGTACATAAACAAGCAGGGAGGAACACATTCTTACCCCCTATGCAGACTGGCCATGTCACTTTGGAACATGGCCATGGACTTACAAATGGAACTACAAGCACAGTACTTGCCAGGCAAGGAAAACACGCTGGCAGACAACCTAAGCAGGAATATGACAGACCCACACGAATGGAAGTTGCATCCAAAAGTTTTTACAGAAATAATCCAAGAATGGGGAAGGCCAGACATAGATCTCTTGCCTCCCACAAAAATCATCAATTGACAAAATTCTGCTCAAGGATCTTCCATTCAAAGGCCTGGAGAGTGGACGCTCTCTCTTTCAGTTGGACATCAATGACAGTTTATGCCTTCCCACCTCTTCCTCTGCTGCCCAAAGTTCTATTGAAGACCAGAGCAGACAGACCAAAGATGATCCTCATTGCTCCGACTGGCCAAGGCAACACTGGTACCCACTCCTGAGGAGCCTGATGCATTCCCCACCATGGACCCTGCCTCTAATGCCTCTTCTTCTGACTCAGCACAGCTTCAAAACTCTTCACAGTCAGCTAAAAACACTCAATCTAGCCGCATGGAAGATTCCTTAGCATCACAGCAGGCCCTGCTCTCCAAGGAGGTGCAGGATGTCATTTTGGAGGCCAGAAGGCCATCAACTAGAAAAGCTTACTCCGCAAAATGGAAACGTTTTTGTGTCTGGAATGAGAAAAAGGGCCAGGACCATGGAAAACTGAATTTACCTCAAATACTACAATACTTGGCTGAACTGCTAAGCAGTGGACTTTCTTTCTCCTCCATCAAAATCCATGCCTCAGCCATTTCTGCAGAATACAACACTGATCCACCTTTATTCTCTCACACTCTCTTAAGACAGTTCCTCAGAGGGGAGAAGAATTTTAAGACCTCCAAGGAAACAACCAATACCTGCTTGGGATCTCAATTTCATTCTGGAAAAACTGACCTTGCCTCCTTTTGAGCCAGCTGCCTCATCAGATTTGCAATATTTGTCCTGGAAAACAGCTTTCCTTCTGGCTATCACCTTAGCTCGTAGAGTTTCAGAACTACAGGCTCTCATAGCTGTCCAGCCTTTTATCATCTTCCATCAGGACAGAGTTTCCTTACGAACCAACCCGTCCTTTATTCCTAAAGTGGTATCCAGGGTAGCTCTAAACCAGGCCATACATTTACCTACTTTTTATCCTAATCCTCAAAACAAAGGGGAGAGATTACTACATTCCTTGGACATCCACAAACAGCTGCGTTATTATTTGGACAGAACAAAGCCTTTCAGAAAATCAGAACAGCTCTTTGTGGCCTATGCGGTAGGAGCTCAGGGAAAGCCAATTTCCAAACAGACAATCTCAAAATGGATAGCCCACTGCATTTGCTTTTGCTATTCCTTTCATGGTAAAACTGTACCTACAGGCATTAGAACTCATTCCACCAGGGCCACAGCCACCTCTGCAGGCTTCCTCAGAGGAGTTCCTACCAAGGATATTTTGGAAGCAGCCACTTGGAGTTCTGTGCATACCTTCTCCAAGCACTACAACCTACCATTATACTCCAAATCTAGAGCAGGCTTTGCCACTGCAGTCTTGCAAGGCATTTTGGCTCCTCCTAGTTCCACCTAGTGCCTACCATCCCTTTTCTTAGCTTTGGGATTCTACCCATCTGTTATGACTGCAGCTGTATGCACAATGAACATAGTACAGTTTTGTACCTACCATAAATGTAGATGTTAGAGTGCTAATACAGCTGCAGTCCAGGTTTCCCTCCCTCCTTCCCCTTTTGGGACAGGCCTATTGGCTAACACCTCCTCATACAATCTGATTGGGGTATTCTTTTATGGTGTATTTGCTTGCAACTACTGTATTTTGATTATATTGCACTGCATTACTACATAAATTTATGTATTGCCTTCCTTCTGGGGGCACCTGACATCTGGGGCAAGAAAAACTGAAGAAAATGGCGTCGGCTGGTTCTTTTATACCCCTGTTGCACTGACGTCAGGGAAGAAGCGACGACAACCGACGCCGGATCTAGACTTTGGAATTCGGCTGACCAAGGACCCGCCTGATGGCAGGAGAACCCCATCTGTTATGACTGTAGCTGTATTAGCACTCGAACATCTACATTTATGGTAGGTACAAAACTGTACTTTCTATCCATTATCAAGGACCAAATCAAGTACCATTATTACCCTATGCAAAACCTCCACTTCAGAAAAAACAGTGTTTATCCATACCCGAACTATAGCTTGCTACTAGCAGATAGTTAACTTATTATTACCGACTAGATGACAGTCTCTCGGTCTGCTGTCAGCCAGCGCCTCAGTCAGTTACTATCCAAATGATGATGCTGATTCCCTGATCAAAGCTTAAGCTGATCAACTGTTAAACTCCATGACTGTCTAAGAGTAAGACTAAATCAAAGTGACTGTTTCAATTCTCTCTCTCTTTTCCCCAGCATGCAAAGTGCGGGAAGAGAAGAGAGCGAGACCCAATCACTTCCCATCTAGCCACCCACATCACATATGTGACTGCGGACGTGGCAGTCCCATCTCCTTCTACTTTACTGCAGTTATGAACCGCATAGACTTCTGGGCATCACACTGATGCCTTCTCTCCTTAATCTGGACTGCTTTTACAGCAGTCTGGATTTACAAAACCTAGTTTTTTGTAAAACCCGGAACTCAACAAGCATGCATAGTTTGAGTTCTGGGACTAATAACAGCACAGTGAGTCTGTCAGACAGCTAAGAAGCAACCAGCCGGCATAACCAACTAACAATGTAGTAGTATGTATACAAAAATAAATATTTTATTTTTTTTAATTCTTTTTCTTTCCACAGCTGGGGGGGGGGGGCTGCAGTCCGATGACACGAGCCGCCACTGCATGGTACACAGGATAGAATAGAGTTTTAATTTCTAATGATTTAATAAACAGAATAGGTAAAGTTATAACCTACCCATACCACGTATTCCAACATATATAACCAACCTAAAAGACTTTAGGGATTTTTTTATAAAAGAAACGAAGACCTCTATAGAATTTAATTACACAAAGGATATCTCTGAAATATTTTTTTGTGGCATTCTCTAAAAGCATACCTATATGGTATGATTATTAATTGGTTTGCTCTAAAAAAAGGCAGTAGAACAAAGACTTATTAGATTTACAAGATAAAATGGATAAAATAAAATTAGAATCCCAGAAAACAAATTTAAATCAGATAAAAGAGATAAATATATTAAATGATAAAATATTTAGAAATTCTAACTCACAAAGCTATTATCAACTTTGAAAACAGTAAATTAGCTAATTTCTCGTTTAATCTCAAATATATGCATAAATTGGAAAAACAAAAAAAAAGAAGGTTTTTCATTTGCATGATATTTTGATAGAATTTAAAAAACATTTTAATGCCTTAAACAATAATAAATTAATACTAGATCCACTGGAGGGTATCAAGAAATTTCTGCAGTAAAATAAAAAGGCTTTAACAGATGATCAGATGAAATTTATTGCTAAATCTTCTTTATCTGAAGTAAGGGCTCTAATTAATAAACTAAAACCAAATAAAGCTCTTGGTAATGATGGCATTATTTCAGAATTATACAAACTAATGAATAAAGACAATTTAGATATTTTGCTTAAAAATTTTAAGTTATGTAAGGATTTAGTAAATGTTCCCCTTTGTTGAAAATATTCTGTCACTTCTCCAATTCTAAAGATTGATAAACATCCAGCTAAACTTTCTTCATAAAGACCAATTTCCTTATTAAATATCAATTTTAAAATATTTATGGCCGTTCATGCTAATAGCTAAAAACAATTTCTCCCCTCTTTGATCAATGTTGATCAAACTGGTTTTATTTGTAATAGAAATTCCTATGATAACATTAAAAGATTTTTAACAATAACTGTTTATGCAAATAACTTAAATGAAAATCTGACATTAGTAAGCTTGGGCATAGTGCCTTTGATTCAGTAAATTGGAAATACTTATCTCTGGTACTTGAAGAGTGTAGTGTTTCAAGCAAGTTTGTACAACTTATGAATCTTCACAAAAACTCACTTATGTTAAAATAGGCTTATACACATCTGAGTCAATAACAATTGGAGCCAAGCAAGGTTGTCCTCTTTCTCCTTTACTTTTTACACTAGTCATAGAACCATTTGCTAATTTAATATGAACATCCGCACAGATTATGGGGATACAAATAGGAAAACATTTAGACTCTAGGGTCCAACTTTTTGCAGATGATATTCTGATAACTCTAAATGAATGCAATAATTCACTATCCCCTTTGTCCAGTTTAATAGGTTCATAGGCCGGTACTAGGCTATCGGCCCTAGGGCCTATACAAGCCTAGCCATAACAGTTCCCTGGATATTTCTTCCCACAATATTTACTTCCCTGGACCCCTGTCTATTAGGGCGACTGACGTGATCCCCACAGTGAATTTCCTATCTCCCATCCAATTGTCAAGGTCCCTTTTGAAGAAGGCAATAGAGGCGCTCTGCTTGACATGTATGGGAAGTCTATTCCAGAGTATGGAGAGTCTCTGGGTCAGAAACCTATCCCTCCAGCATGTTTTGTTTGTGATGACAAGGCTTAGATCCCTGGAGCATGTGGCTCTGAGGTATTGGGATTTTCTTTTAAGTCAGGAAAAATCAGGTCTCAGTTTTAATGAAAATAACAGTATTACCTATAATTTATAGTCGAAAAGATATAGAGGAAAGATTTAACAACTATATTCCTTATGATAGGAAATTAAACTACTTAGGAGCAGCATTAATTGAAAATATTAATAAATTAATAGACATCAGTTTTGACAATAATATGACCTCTTTAAAAAATCTTATAAATAAATGGAATAAGTTCACTTTTTCAATGGATAGGTTCATAGGTGTTTACTAGGCTAATGACCACAAGGGGCTTTTAAAGCCTAGCCATACATCCCAAATCTGTGACAAGTTCTGATACCCTTGATAAGTGTAAGAATGGGCCTTGGAGATGAACCATTTACAGGTTACCTGTGTCCATTCAAGACATAGGTGCCAAAGCAGGGATGAATTTCCAGTTTTCCATCCAATTGTCCAAGTTGCACTTGAATTGTTTAGGGAGGAACTCTGCTTCACATGAATGGGGAGCCTATTCCATAGATGGGATAGTCTCTGGGATACATACCTATCTCTCCAGCAGGTCCTATTTATATCACAGGCAAAGTTTAAGTCTTTAGAATGGGTAATTCTGGTGCTGTTTGTTTTGTGGATATGCAGGAGGTCCATCAGAGTGGAGTCAGACAATGCTCTGTATGCCAGGCATATATCTCCCCTCAAAAGCCTGTAGGAGACTCAATACAGTGATAGGGCCTTGAAACGGTTTGCATAGGACGTTACACTTATGCCCTGTATTCTTTTAGTGAGGAACCTCTGTGGATGCTCCAGTTATTGGATATGCCTTGTTAGGTACATACCAAAGGGGCATTGTACTCCATGATAGGTCACTGAATGCCAAATAGAAACAACCAAACAGGAGTCCACCATTCAGTAAATATTTAATACAATAAAATGTAAAATGTAAAACACAGAGCGTTCGAGTTAAACTCTTTTTCAATGTCAATGAAAAGAATTTAACTCGAAAGCTCTGTGTTTTATGTTTTACATTTATTGTATTAAATATTTACTGAATGGTGGACATCTGTTGTTTGGTTGTTTCTTACTTGGCATTTGAAGTCCTAGATCTGATTAGGAGAGTTATTGGACTCTATGAATGTCAAATACAGTGGAACAATTACTTCCTTGGACTTAGGTTCATAGGTTCATACTAGGCTATCTGCCCTAGGGCATTTATAAGCCTAGCCAGAATGTGTTTGGCTTTCGCCACCCATTTTAAATTTATTTTGCTATGCCCTTTTTTGAGGTTAGTATACTGTGCCTCTGTCTAACAGTGACACAGAAGAGATACCTGGGGTAAACCTACGATCTCCCATCCACTCATCAAGATTCCTCTTGAAGAGAGTCAGTGAGGGACTCTGCCTAACCTGGACTGGGATTTTATTCCAGAGTGAAGGGAGCCTCTGGGTTATGAATCTGTCCCTCCAGCATGTCCTATTTATTTCAGTGCTGAGGTTCAAGTCTCTCGAGCGCGTAGCTCGATGGGATTTGGATTTTCTGAGGTGCAGCATGTCTATTAATTCCAGGTTGGACATGGCTTTATACGTCAGGCACAGATCGCCTCTGAACAGGCGGTATGCCACTGAGTAGAGCTGGAGTTTCTTTAACCGGGCAGCATATGGTATCTGTTTGAGCCCTTTGATCCTCTTGGTGAGGTACTTTTGGGGTCTTTCCAGTTGCTGCAGGTGTCTGGTAAGGTACATCCCAAAAGGGGCATTGTACTCAATTATGGGCCTGATGAGGGATGAGTAAAGAGGCACGATGACCTCTCCTGATCTAGATGTGAATCCCTTCATTATTAGGTGGGCTATATAAAATGTTTTTCTAACCACTTTGGCCATGTGGTTGTCAAATGAGAGATTGCTATCAACTTGGGTCCCCAGGTCCCTAATTACTTCTTCTGTACTTAATGGATTACCACCTATGTGGTAATTTGTGGGCACTTTGTTTTTGCCAAAGGATACACTTTTTGGCATTTAGCTCGAGGCCATGGCTCTGGCACCAGTTGTCTGTTTCTATGAGGCCCTTTTGGAGGATGCTTGTGTCGGCTGGAGAGTCGATTATGGCGCCCAGTTTGCAGTCATCTGTGAACTTGGTCAGCCACAGTCCTTCCGTGTTGGCCTGTACCTCCAAGAAATATATACCGAACAAGAGAGGTCCCAGGACTGAGCCTTGTGGGACACCACTTGTAACTGGTTTGGAGTCTGACATGGCTCCAGCAATTCTAACCATGTGGGTTCTGTCCTTGAGCCAGTTTGCAATCCATCTAGTGACATAGGGGTTTATATTTAAGCTGGTGAGCTTATCTATAATGCCCGAGTGGGGTATTGTATCGAAGGCTTTTGCGAGGTCCAGGTAGGCTGTGTGGATCACCTACCCTTCGTCAATGGCCTTGGTGACTGTTTCAAAGAAATCAACCAGGTTTAAGAAGCAGGATCTGCCCTTAACAAAGCCAAACTGGGTAGGATCCAGTGTTTGTAGGTCCCCAATATCTTTATTTATGAGGTCCATGATGATCCTTTCCATAGCTTTGCAGACCAAGCTAGTCACGCTTATGGGGCGATAGTTTCCAGGATCCGTTGAGGCACCACCTTTATGGAGAGGGACCACTGTTGCTGTACGCCACTCTTTGGGCACATATCCTGTAGTAAGGCTGAGATTGAACAGTAGTTTTATGTTTGGGTTTAACTTAGATACCATACCTTTGTTTATAAGTTGTGCAATATAGAATGATTTCCTCACTACTGTAGACACATGATGGTCAAAGGCTAGATTACTCTCTACATATGTCCCTAAGTCCCTGATTACTAGATCAGCTCTAAGGGGTGTGCTGTCACTATGATAGTTACCAGGGATGGATGACTTCCCAAATGATACTATTATGCATTTCTTGGCATTTAGTTTTAGTCCATGGCACTGACACCAGCTGTTTGTGTCAACCCCTCTTGTAGAACATTTGTGTCAGTGTGAGATTCAATAACAGCTCCTAATTTGCAATCATCTGCAGATTTAGTCAGCCAGAGACCACTGACATTGGCCTTGACTTCTGAGAAGTAAATGCCAAAGAGGAGTGGTTCAAGGACTGATCCCTGAGAGACTCCATTTGTGACTGGCCTCTCTGTAGACTCGCAAGTCTAACTTCCTGGGTCCTGTCTGTGAACCAGTTGGCTATCCACCAGGTGAGATACAGGTTTGTACCTAACCTCTTGAGTTTGTCAACAATGCCAGAGTGAGGTGTTGTGTCAAATGCCTTGGCCAGGTCAAGGTAGGCAGTGTGAATGATTTTGCCCTTATCCATTGCTTTGTTGATATTTTCAAAGAAGTCCACTGGGTTGAGTAGGCATGATCTGCCCTTGACGAAACCAAACCTGGTTGGGTCCAGTGTCTGGAGGTTTACTATATCTCTACTGATCATCTCCATTATAATTCTTTCCCTGGCTTTACATATAAGACTAGTGAGACTTGTGGGTCTCTAGACTCCAGGGTCTGGAGATGACCCACCTTTGTGCAGAGGGATGACTGGGCCTTTCTCCATTCATGAGGCATGAGGCCTGTTTGGAGGCTACAGTTAAATAGTAATTCCAGAGGCTTTGATAGGTCATGTTTCATGCTATTTAAAAGGCATCCTGGGATATTGTCAGGGCCCATTGATACAGTGTTCTTGATTTTAGAGAAAACATTAAGGACTTGTTCCCTGGTGATAGTAGGGGGAGTTATAGTTGATGATATTTCCTGAGGGAAGGTTGAGGGGAAGAGAGGGGTAAAGTTGGAGCTCAGTTTATCAGCCAGGAGGTTTGCTATATCTTCTGGCACAGTATAGGTGGCTATATTTACAATGAGCTCTGCACACAGTTGTGTATGACCTTTGAGGTTGCAGACATAACTAAAGAATGCTTTGTGGTTGTCCTTGGCCTGGGAGGCCAAACTTACCTTGAATTTGGCTTTGGTAGACTTTATTTGTCCTCTGAGTTGTTTGTTTAGTTTGATGAGAGTGCTTTTATCCTGCTGGGTGCTGCACCTCCTAATTTTTGCCATGATTTTCTTCCTCCTGTTATACAGCCTATTGATTTTGTGAGTGCACCACGGTAGCCTGTTTTTTGAGTTAGTTTTGTACTTCCTGGTGGGTACAGCTGCCTCTATGCTGCTATTAACATGCTTGTATAGGGTTTCTGTGAACAGTTCTGCATAGGCAGCAGTGTTCTCAGGGTTTACGGGGGGCTTGAAATTTTGCCAGGTTCTCACTTAATAGCAGGAGGTTAGCCTTAGAATTCTTCCTGAATATTCCAAGTTTAGCTGGGGTCCAGGTTTTATTGTTACTTCAAAGGAGACCATTTTATGGTCTGACCTTACCAGGGAAAGCATTAAAGTGGGGGTGTGCAGCAGTCTCCCATATTAGTGAGGACCAGATCCAATATGGTTGTACCCCTGGTTGCTGTATTGACTGGTCCAGGGAGTTTGTGTTTACAAAATCCAGGAATCTCTGTGCATGTACGATTGGTGTCGTGTAGGATTCCCAGTTAATAGTGGGATAAAGTCACACATGAGTATGGTATTGGGTTGGATGGTTAGTGTTTCTAATAAGTTTAAGTACATGGTATGGGTTTCCTGAGTCATATAGGGGGACCTATAACTTGCAAGGATGTGGTATTGGATTTTACCTATGGTGATTTGAACATGGAGCATCTCAAGTGCATTGTCCTGTTTGACCAGCTTTGAAGTATATTTATTTTTGATGTAAATAGAGACATCTCCACCTTTAGTCCCTGCCTGTGAGTAGCTGGCCTGAATGTGTGGAAGGCAGTATATCCTTGCACTGTTGGTGTGCTGTCCGTGCGTATTCTGTTCAATATATAATTAAAGGATTTGGGGAAAGACGGTTGCATTTGCAAAATTGCAGACAATTTGTAGAAAGTAGACAATTTAATGCAGCATGGCCTAAAGGAAAACTCCTCCCTCTCCTACAGTTTAATTTAATCTTTAGGTTTCTTTTCTCCCTGCAATATGCTTCCAGCATTGTGTAGGTACCAGAAACCTGCTTGTACTTTTTAAAACTTTTAATCTGATATTGTTAATCTTCTTTCTATTCATCACTGATGGGTTCATTTCTGAGCCCTCGGAATCGAATCGGCCTTTTTACCAAGCTCACTCCAGCCAAAAAACTCTTAAGTTTCTACCCAGAATGCCCTTCTCCCTGTTACTTCAAATCTCGTTTTCTGCGTAGCCGTAAAGCCACATTTCAGCTGAGCTCTCAGCTAAGTGGAACTTTATTTGATATTTGTGTGGAAACCTTTTGATATCTTCATTTTTATTGAGCGAATAGTATTTCTAGTCTGTTTTCTCCTGTCAGACCTTGTTTTTTCCTTCTCTACCCTACCCATTGTTACTGTTGGTAAACTTTCAAGTACCATTGTTGGTGTGGCCTTTCCTCCCTTACCCTTGTGGTACTTCTTCAACACCATAGCTGGTATTTTTCTTTCCTGTCTAGCCTGTTAGGATTGGTTTTAGTAAGGGGTTTCTGTTTTCTCTCTTACATATCACTGTACTGGTGCAATTGTGACTTTTTTGAACAGTGTTTGACTTATTTGTTCTGACTGGTTATACTGTTGGCCTGTGGTGTCTCTCTATCAATATGTCAGATAAGAAAGGTACTTCAGGCTTTAAGCATTGTGCTTCATGTAATGGCAAGTTACCTAATAGTGATTCTCATGATGATTGTGTATATTGTTTGGGGGTGCCACACCTTTCGGTGCAGACTCCTTTTGTCAGAGTTTTAGTCAATGCACTCTTAATGAGCACAAAAATAAACTAATACTGAAAGGGTTACTTAAGCTCCGGCTCCAAGTTTGTCCCTTTGGTCTTTGGTTCCTGTGGAACCAGTCCTTCCTCAACCTGGGGATTGGGGCGGGTGCTTTGGCCCTGGGCATAGAGCCGTGTTTCTCCTCTGTTCCATCCTCGGTGCCGATAGTCATGTCTGCACCGATCCTGCTTGAGGCTTCATCCGTGGGGGTAGGTTCGTCGGAGCAGTGTGTGACCCCAGTCCCGGGCTCCCATCCCTCTTTGGGCGGACCTGCTTTCCACGTGATGGAGAGGGTTCTCGATTTTGATGTCAGAACCCCAGTTTTTTCCCCCTGAGCTACAGCTGCCACAGACCACCCCCAGGACACCGGGCAGAAAAGCTGCAGGACACCCTGTTCAGGGTACCTGCTCTTCCAAGTCCTCCTCAGAGAATCCTACTGAGGAGTCCCCTCAAAAGAAGACGTGCAAGAGGAGGCACATGGACTCACTCGAGGAGTCCTTAATGGAAGACACAGATTACAATGATAGTGAAGGGTCCCCTCATTCACCTCTTGAAGATGTCTCCTTCGAAGACATCCTGGAAATGCTAAAGCAGAGAGGTGACTGGAAGTCCTCCAACCCTTCATCTGAGGAGTCCGTGTTCCTGCAAGCTTTTCGCGTCCGGCCTGCTACCTCTTGGGTGACCCCACCTGCCAATGAGCTCATCCAGTTCATCAAACAGCATGCTTGAAAGGACCCTGATTCCATTGAGGTGATCCCTCGGAGACCTGACAAAATTCTTTCCCCTCCCGAGGAGAATCTGCATTGGTCCAAATGCTTACCAGTCGATGCTATGGTGGTGGTGGTGGCCACAAAAAAAGATTTGGCTGAGGAAAGTCCCTCTGTCCACCCACCCAACAGGGATTCCCGGGCAGTGGACAGACTTGGGAAGTGAGTTTTTGCATCAGGGACCTTTGCTATATGGTCCATGAACTATTTGGCACATTTTACGAGGCTCCAGAGGGACGTGATCTCTGAACTCTCTGGGACACACACAGGACAGTTGTCTGATGAGGTCAGGGACAAAGTGGCCTCGCAGCTCACAACCCTGGAATCTATATCCAACTCTTCCTTGAGGTTGCTTTCACATGCGACCAAACGGGTGGCCAGAGCAGCGTTGTCGGGCATTGTCATGTGGCGTCATGCCTGGATGCGCATTTGTGAGCTCCTCCTCTCACATAACACAAATACTTGCGAGAGATGCAGCCATTTAGCCAAACTGGAGGCTGAGCTCTCTCAACTCAGGACTGGCAAGACCAGACAGGAGGAGAAGGCAACTACACACACCACAAAACCAGCCTCACATAATGCTACCACACCACTGAATCAAACACATAAACACACAAAGACATACTCGGAGGCTCTGAGTAAAAATTTGCCTAAACAGCAGAGGCCTCCAAAGCAGACACCCAAACAACTGCTACCTCAAGACACCCCACAAGCAACACATAAACCACAAAAGCAGTGTGCAAAGCAGTCACAGCCCTTAAGGCCAAATACAACACCAAACATACTTGTCATAGGTGACTCCATAGTCAGACACACTGACATCCCACTCACCAGGCTGAACAAGGAGAGGGTCACAGTAAGCTGCCTATCGGGCGCTAGAATCCGCCACATAACACAAGCACTCTGGTCACTCCACGGCAAGTACAAATATGACACAGTCATTGTCCATGCTGGTGTGAACGACCTGAGACGTACCTCCCTGGACTACATGAAAAGAGACATAGAGGAGCTCTCTGATTATGTAGCCCAGGCAGGTATGACCCTGACCCTGAGCAGTATCCTTCCTTCACGAAGAATGATGCCACAATATAGAGACAAGATGATCAGCTTTAACAATTGGCTTAATGTCTGGTGTCATTCAAAGGGGATCCAGTGTCTGTCTGCCTGGGATGACATGCTTGACAAGCCACGCTGCTTCAAGGGACGGCTTGCACCTGTCACCCTGGGGTTCGGGATATTGGCTACGCCTCTTGCCACCCCCATAGTGCCTTTTTAGGCAAGGCTCAAATTCTAAACCTACCACCCTAGAAAACAAAATGGGAAGAAACTGAGGGTAATGCTGCTCAATGCCAGAAGTCTAAATCTCAAAATGCACGCACTCGAGGCCCTTCTCAGTATGGAGAACATCGATGTCTGTGCTGTAACTGAAACCTGGTTCAAGGCTCCTGAGAGCACCCCGGCACTATTAGGTTTTACCTCATATCATGCCCGCCCCAAAACCCAGACCACACCACAAAAGGAGGGTGTATCCATATTCATAAAGGATACCCACACCTCCAGGTTGGTGGCAACGCACTAAGCTCGGAAACCATCCAGGTGCAACTAACCATAGGCAAAACTGCTCTACAAATTGTAGCATGCTACAGGCCACCCTCTCAAACTCAGGAACCCCACACAGCCTTCCTGAAGACACTGGAGGGTATAAATGTATCTCCAAACACCATCATATTGGGTGACTTCAACTACCCGAATATAGACTGGGAACATTACTCAAGCCCTAACTTTCTAGCCCAACGGTTCCTGGAGTTCATAAATTCAAATGCCATGGAACAGCTAGTCACTGTTCCCACGAGAGGAGAAAATGTACTAGATCTCATTATCACAAACATGGGGACATAATGCTCCACACCGGAAGTATATCCCTCATTGGTGAGATCTGATCATAAACTAATCTCACTGGAAATCCACATCCCACCCCCACCCCAAACAAAACAGACCACAGTGAAGAACTTCTCTAAAGCAAACTTCACACTACTCAAGACTGGTGTGGTATCCTTCAAGGCCCCTGAGCCAGTGGAAACCACAACCAAAGCTGCGGAAGCCCTTACAAATGCCTTCTATGAACACCTCCAGGACTGCATGGATCAGGCAATCCCAAATAAAACCAAGACTCTTTCCACAAAGGGCAAACGTCCAGTCTGGTGGACCCCAGCCATTAACAAACTTTACAATAAGAGGAGAAAGCTATTACATGATAGAACAAAATCCATAAAAGGGAAGTCACCCCTGATCATTATTAGTAAAAAAATACGAGCACACATAAAATCAACTAAGGCCAATTTTGAGAGAAAATTGCCATGGATTCAAAGGACAATCATAAGGCCTTTTCAGCTATGTTAGGAACCTGGGTGGAAACTCCCAGATATGCTCAGAATTAGTCCAAAATGATACAAAATCACTGAACCCACAGACATTGCCAACATACTGGCAGACAGGTTCAGTGCAAACTTCACCCCTCTCCCCTAAAGGAGAGATAACTATCCCAGCGGAGTGTAGCCTCCCAGACATCTCAAATGTGCAGGTGAAAGCTGCTCTCTAAAGCTAAAAACACAGCATCAATGGGACCGGATGGTGTCCCCGGCTGTGTGCTACACGAGCTAAATGAGGAATTAAAACCGCACATAAGGCAGCTGTTTAATCTCAGCCTTACCACAGGATACATGCCCAAGGAGTGGCGTACGGCAACTGTGGTCCCACTCCACAAAGGCGGTGCCTCTACAGACCCTGGTAATTACCGCCCATAAGCTTAACAAGTCTAGTCTGCAAAGCTATGGAGAGGATCATAATGGAGCTCATAAACAAAGATATAGGGGACTTGCAGACATTGGACCCGACCCAGTTTGGCTTCGTCAAGGGCAGATCATGCCTTTTGAACTTGGTCGACTTCTTCGAAACAGTCACCAAGGCCATTGATGAGGGAAAGGCAGTCCATACAGCCTACCTTGACCTTGCAAAGGCCTTCGACACAATACCCCACTCGGGTATTGTAGAAACACTTACCAGCTTAAATGTAAACCCATATGTCACAAGATGGGTTGCAAACTGGCTTAAGGACAGAACCCACAGGGTTAGAGTTGCTGGCGCTATGTCAGACTCCAAGCCGGTCACAAGTGGTGTCCCACAGGGCTCGGTCCTTGGCCCCCTATTGTTTGGCATCTACTTCTCAGAAGTACAGGCCAACATGGGAGGACTTTGGCTGACAGAGTTTGCAGATGACTGCAAACTGGGCACCATAGTGGAAAGTGCATCGGACACGGATATCCTTCAGAAGGGACTCACAGAAACAGATAGTTGGTGCCAGAGCCATGGCCTGAAGTTAAACACCAAAAATGTATAGTCATACCCTTCGGGAAAAACAAGGTAACCCCAAGCTACCATATAGGTGGCAATCCACTAAGCACAGAAGAGGTTATCAGGGACCTGGGGACCCAGGTTGACAGTGGCCTTTCTTTTGACACTCACGTTGCTAAAGTGGTTAGAAAGACCTTCTACATTGCCCACCTGATCATGAAGGGATTCACATCCAGATCTAGTGAGGTCATTGTTCCCCTGTACTATTCACTTATCAGACCAATGATCGAGTACAATGCCCCATTCGGGATGTATCTCACCCAACATCTGCAGCAATTGGAGAGACCCCAAAAGTTCCTCACCAAAAGGATAAAGGGACTCCAAAATCTGTCATATGCTGCCAGATTGAAGAAACTCCAACTCTATTCAGTTGCATACCGTCTGCTCAGAGGTGACATGTGCCTGACATACAAGGCCATGTCCAACCCGGAATTAATGGACATGCTCCACCTCAAAAAATCCAAATCCAACAAAACCACTAGAGCAAGCAACTTAAACCTTAGCACGGATATAAATAGGACATGCTGGAGGGATAGATTTATCACTCAGAGACTCCCTATGCTGTGGAATAAAATCCCGATCCATGTGAGGCAGAGCACCTCGCTGGCTCTGTTCAAGAGAAATCTTGACCTGTGGATGGGAGATCGTAGGTTTATCCAGGGAATCATCTCTGTGTCACTGCTGGACAGAGGCACAACAAACTAATGGGCACAGTATTTTTTCATATAAGGGGTGGCGTAAGCCACAAAAATTTGGGCAAGGCTTATAAATGCCTTAGGGCAGATAGCCTAGTATAAACCTATGAACCTATGACCTCACGGACCCCTTCAAGTCTTCCTTTTTGAATGCTCCCATTGAAGCATCGTCCCTTTTTGGCTCCAAAGTGAAGGACATGCTAGCCAGGTGCAAGCAAGATGGAAAGACCCTGTCTGCCACAGGCCTACAGTTTTCCAATCCTCAACATACCTTCTCCAGGAATCAGAGCAATGGGAAAATGTGGCACAAAAAATCTCAGGGTCCTTTCTGTGCCACACATGGTGATGATACCCCCAAGGGCAGAGAGTGTAACAATTCCAGAAGATGCCCCTACAGAGGCAGAGGGGGGTCCTCATAACCAAGGCTTCAGGGATTCCTTCTCTGGACAGCCTTACCACTGCTCCTGAAGAGCAGCCCAATTGCTTACCTCTGGAAGCAGTTGGGGGTTGTTTCTCTCTGCACCAAGCTACCTGGCAATCTATTACCACCAATTGTTGGGTGCAGAGTATCATCACCAGAGGTTACACCATTCCCCTTTCTTTTCAACCAAATCTTCTGATAAAGCTTCCTGACGTTCCACCCAGTCAAAGGAAAGCAGCAGCTTCAGAGATAATAAAGTTGTCTCAAAAAAGAGTCTTCCAACCAATCCCACCAGACCAAAGTGGATCCAGATTTTCCTCAAGATTCTTTTTGGTGCCGAAAAAGACAGGGGACTGGAGACCCATTTTGGATCTCAGCAGCTTAAACAAGTCTGTCACCCAAACCAAATTCAGGATGGTCACGGTTCAGTCTATTCTCCCCTTTTTGAGAGAAGCCGATTGAATGTGCTCGATAAATCTCCGGGATGCGTATTACCATATCAAGATGGACAAATGCTCCAGGAGTGTGCTTCCCTTCCAGCTAGGGGCCAGTCATTATCAATTTCGTGCCCTGCCATTCGGTCTCTCTACAGCCCCCAGAATGTTCACAATATGCATGGCAGTGGTCACAGCTCACTTGAGACTACAAGGATTCCAGGTGTTTCCATATTTGGATGACTGGCTCCTCACCACCCACCGAGCATCTTCTGGTAACAGCACTGCATTATACTCTCTCTCTCTCTCTCTGGCAAAATTGTTGGGAATAATGGTACATTGGGAGAAATCAAACCTTACTCCTACACAACAAATAGAATTCATTTCAGCAGTTTTCAATACCCAGTCCTGTCTAGTATCACTCCCAAATCACAGACTCCAGCATTTGAGGATCCAGCTCCCAATGATACTCTGTCATACAAAAGTTTCAGCAAGGGAAGTTCTTCAGGCCCTGGGTTCTATGGCAGATTCGAGTCCAATAGTGCCTCTAGTGAAGGTACATATGCAGATCCTACAATGGCTCCTTCTTTGTCAATGGCTCCCCAACTATCACCCCCTCTATTACCAGATTTGAATAACCAACTCCTGCAAACAGGGCCTCCTTTGGTGGATGAGGCCAGACACAGAACTTTGGAGTTGCCCATTTCAATCCCCTCAGCCCAGAGCCATTGTGACCATGGATGCTTCCCTGATTGGGTGGGGGGGCCATTTCCAATGGAAGACAGTCCAAGGCACATGGTCCACCTCAAAGGCCCACCTGCATATCAATGTTCTGGAACTGAAAGAAGTGCTGTTAGGGGTGCAGGCCTTTCAGTTGGCTCTCCCTTCCGGGACAATAGCAATTCTGTCAAACAATATGTCAGTGGTCTGATATATCAGCAAGCAAGGAGGAACCAAGTCCTACCCCTGTGTCGAGAAGCCATGAGAATTTGGCAGTGGGCAATAGCTTCCAACCGCTTTCTGATAGCAATGCATTTCCTGGGGAGTTCCAAAGTAATTGCGAACAAACTGAGCAGATGCATTCTCCTGCCTCATGAGTGGTCCCTCAACCTGGAGGTGGTGACAGAAATCTTCAGCCACTGGGGCCAGCCTTGCTGCGATCTTATCACCTCTCCATTGAACAACAAGTGCAGCAGCTATTTTGCCCTTCTTCCCCCGGAGTGGAAGTCCCCGAGGGATGCTCTAATCCACGATTAGCCCACGGACTTCTTTACGCCTATCCTCCCATTCCCCTGATTCCACAATTTCTAAAGAAAACTCTTTGGTTGAGATGCAAGTTGATCTTCATACCTCCATTCTGGCCTCGACAAGTTTGGTTCCCCTTCCTTTGGCCTCACCTAGTATACCCGCAGTGGATTCTGGACCCTCTTCCAGATCTGATTACTCACCCCAAGGGTTGAGCCACCCAAATCTGTCCAATCTCAAGTTGACAACTTGGTTTCTCCACTTCCATTAGTTGCCAGGCAAGCTAATCTCTCCTCACCTGTTCAAGACATCATTCTGGCCTCATAAACCATCCACCAGAAAACTATATCAGGATAAATGGAACAGGTTCTCCATCTGGTCTAAGGATAACATGCTAGACCCTTATTTGACTCCAGTAACTGTGGTACTTCAATACTTGGCTAAGTTGTTTGATAATGGAGCCTCTGCCTCTACTGTATGAGTACACCTAGCGGCAATTTCTAATTTTCACAATGGTATAGATGGCACCCCTCTTATCTCTTTACATCTATGTAAGGCCTTCCTCAATGGAACCTCTCATATCAGGCCTCCTATCGGACAGTCTGTGGAACCATGGAACCTCACTTTAGTCCTTCAGTCTTTGACTCAAAATCCTTTTGAACCTGCTGCGAAGTGTGACCTAAAGTTTTTGTCTTGGAAATGTTTGTTCTTGGTAGCCATCATGTCTGCCAGAAGGGTCTTGGACCTGCAGGCATTATGTATCAAGAGGCCCTACCTGGTCTTCCATAAAGACAGAGTATCACTTCGGACGAATCCATCCTTCCTTCCCAAAGTTGTTTCTGAATTCTCCATTAACCAGACCATTGACCTACCAGTGTTCTTTCTGATTTTTTTCCAATAGAGCAGAGTACTGCCTTCACTCCTTGGATGTACATAGGCAACTAAGATTTTACCTAGACAGGACTAAACCTATCCGTAAGTCTGAACAGCTTTTCATCTCCTTTTCTGGGCCCAGAATGGGAGATGCTGTTTCCAAGGTTACATTATCAAAATGGCTAAGGGACTGCATACGTTTCATCTATTCCCTTAGTAATGAACCTATGCCAAAAGTTAAAGCTCACCCCACTAGATCTATGGCAACATCTGTAGCTTTTCATTCCAGGGCTTCTATGGATGACATCTGCACAGCAGCTACTTGGGCTAAGTCTCATATCTTTATCAATCATTACAAATTGGACTTGGTCTCCAGAGGGAGAGCTGCTATTGGCTCAATGGTACTCAGGAATGTTCTTCCATAAGGGCCACCGATGGACCTCCGCATTGCTTGGGATTCTTTCCATTCACAATGAATGGAAAGAAGATTAACAACATCAGATAAAGAGGGTATGCCTTACCATAACATTCTACCATGTTCATCTTCCTTCATTCATCACTTCCCACCCTCCTTCCACCTGCAAAGGATTCTGGGGGATGCTTTGGGTCTAAGTCATGTCCTAGGGTATTTGCTCAGAAGTGGCCTCGGCTTTACTTGTCTTTCTCTAGCAAACTTGATTTGAGGTAACAGGGAGAAGGGCATTCTGGATAGAAATGTAGCTCAAGAGTTTTTTTTTTTAAACAATTTTATTGATTTTAAAGAAGTAAATATAAACAATTACATGTTCTTTTAACATAAGGATATTTACAATTCAAAAACTCGAGAGTTTTTTTGACTGGCACAAGCTTGGTAAATAGGTCGACTCGGTTCCGAGAGCTCGGAACCGAACCCATCAGTGATGAATGAAAGAAGATGAACAACATAGATGGGACGTTATGGTAAGACATAACTTCTTTTTTTCTTGCATTGAAGTCAAAGGAAGGGAAAGCCCACCTACTTTTTTTAAGCTCGAACTCACACTTTACAGAGGAGTTCGTCTCCACCTGCATGACATATAGACACAGTTACATCTGTAGTTTACCCTGTCTAATACTGCTGTCGGTCTTGGATGGGTAATTAATCCTGCTAATGTCAGAAACACAACAGCTGATATACAAAAGACAGCTGTGGAACTGTTTTCCACTGTTTTTATTACAGAGAGGAGAACTTAACACTCCCTTTTCATAGCAAAATAAAGCAATTAGATCAGTCAGGGGTTTAAAGGCAATTATCAAGTCTCCTGACAAATTTACATAAGTAACAACACAGTATTGAAATGCTAAGTTTCAAATGCTTACTTATTTATTTACATTTGCTTACAGGGAAAGTCCGACTGGGCCAAAACCCCATTTTCAGTGGAGGCCCGGTGAGAAAAGCTCCACAGAAATATAAGCAATATACAATAATTAGGTAGTACAATAGTATACATGCAGTAATATGCAGAATGCACATCTTCTAGTTAGTCTATACAAAGTAGTATTCAATACAGTTTTCTAGCAGATAGAGGTTCAAAAAGAAAAACACAAACATTTCAGTGAAGATCACTGTGAGAAGAAAAAGTTAGTAGTGTGTATATATTAAATAATAGTTATGTTGGTTAAATGTTGGCTTTTTATAATAGTTTGTGTTAAGATAACAAATGTAGTATCAAAGATTTCTGTGACATTTAGAGAAATGTCAGAAAATATTTTTCTTGCAAAGTATCAATGCATTTACCATTTTCAAGCCCCCACAGGCCAGACCTGCAGAAAGTGACAGGTGGCAATTCCATCAACTAGGTGCACTGAATGTTCATAAAAAGGTCTTTTACCCTTTTCTGTGACGTCCTTCCAGAGGGGATGCTTATCTGGTACACACAGATCAATTGTAAGTGATTCCCACTGACTTTGAGTCAGTCCTTACAATGGTAGAGTGCATGAGCATTTTGTAGTCCACAAAGGAAATGTGGCCATTAATGGCAACCATACTATACAGCTGAATTTACTTTAACATACATTTACTATGATGTACCATTGCATTAAAAACACTAAGAAAAGGAAATTAGAAGTACTTAACTGTGTTTAAATGCACACGTGCACGCATACACACACACACACTCACAAAGATATGTGCATTTAAACACAGTACTGCATCCCACATATCGTATTCTACATGCTACATACATTTTTATACACACACGCAAATTTTATATATATATATATATATATATATATATATATATATATATCATTGTGTATGTCTTTATGTGTAGACACACATATACAGTTGCACAATATTTCCATTTTGATTTGTTTTCTTGAAATGACATGAAGTACGCACACAGGTATATAATCTAGTCCTCCTTTATGCACAAACACACACGTTTTTTGTACAAGTGTACTTTATACACATAAACATATACACAAACACATACACACATACTAATATATATGTGTGTTTATGTGTAATATGGGTGCATACAATTCATTATTTATAATAAACAACATATAGTTAAGCATTATTAGTGTATACATTCTAGTAAATTTAATTGGTCACTGTCACACATTGGCTATGTGTTGCACATGCAATCATGGTCAATGTCTTTATGTCAATATTTTTTTTCTTTGTATTGCTAAGTGCATTTAATACTTATCTTTGCCAATGTAGCCCAAGTCGTGACTAAAAAGGCTCCTGGGACCAGTTCACTTTCCTGGTTACCAAAGTATAAATAAATATGAAATAGAAAAAAAGGAGGGTGAACATGATAGAAATAATTAAGGAACTAGTAAAGCATGTTTTAATTCTCCATCATTCATGAGAGAAAAAAAACTTCCCATTGAAGGCATTGGGAAGTAGCAGAGCAACTTAGTTTGGAGTCCTACTACTTATCATAATACAGCAAAGATCATTTACTGCAGCGTGAGTTTTCACATCTCAGCATGAGAGTGTGGGGGAAGGTCTGTCAATTCTTTTAGGACTATAAAAGTCTCCCTTTACAAAAACTGTTATTTACATACTTTATTTTGCTGGAAGTAGTTAACAGCTATTTACAGCATAGGACAAGCTCTGACAGACAAATAAATGAGGCTTAGTCAGGGGAAAAATAAAAGTAGCTCTGTTACGGAAGGTGTGTTTAGATGACACTGCTTCACAGTCCTGCCATTCTATCTTAATGGCATGAGAAAACAGCATCACTTCCTTATATCTAGCATGACTCATATAAAGACAACTTGAAATGTATTCTGGGAAGAAATAAAAGCAAGAAAACAAGATCACGTTACCAAGGCAGGCCCCATCATCCACCATTTTGAGGGAAATGCATTAAAATTGTAAAAGAAGCACTTGGTGTGATTTAAGAGGTATTAAAATAGCTCAAAAACAAAGATACAATGGAAAAATATGTTTTTAGTTCTAAGGCAGAGTTTTCCTTTAAGAGTATCTATTCCCAAGTTAATTTTCTTATTATACTTTTTGGTACAACAGAAAATTACTGGAAAGGGTCTTTTGTCTAGATTATTTATAGAGCTTAAAAAGAGTTGGAATTTAATAAGGAAAGCTATATTATTTTAAATGTGTAAATAATGAACCCCCTAATGATGAAGATAAAACCATTATTTTCATCTAAACAAACAAGTTCACCTAAATGGAAGTATATTTCATGGAGATTTTTGCATAGATCTTTTTTACCCCCCCACACACAATTGAACTATTGCTCACTCAGTACTAGAGCAGTCTGTTGGCGATATAAGTTAGACATTAAAGCTGATTGGCATCATATGTTTTTGATTGTGACATACTCTTACAGTCTCTTTTCCCTGATAAATTTCCTTAATGAAATCTTTGGTTTTGTTCAATACACCAGTGCCTAAATGTGTTGGGAAAATGACATATCCCCTTATGGAGCATACTAATTGTTGCAAGAAAAGTAATAAAAAATTGGAAGAATGATTCAACTCCCTCAAGATCTCTAATACTTTGGAAGTTTGTCATCTGGAACTCATGACTATTTATTTATTTATTTATTTATAGTTTGATTACTGGGGAAGTCCACTGGGCCCAAAGGACCCGTTTTCAATGGAGGCCCGAGGAGAAAATCTCCAAGATACATAATACAGTACAGTTACAAGAGATACAGAAGTATAAAAAGATACATTGTATAGAACAGTTTGCAACATATGTACATTCAGTGTCACACATAGTAAAAAATCATTATGGTTGATCTTAAGGGTTATACAGGTTCATTTATGCAAACCCTCTTGTATAGTATGTGTGGAAACATTTTACATACACACCTTTAAAGTAAATGTAGAAAACACTTTATATGCACTCATTTAATGTATGATGCTATTTACAATATTTACCCAGTAATGTCATGGGATAAGTAACTCTAGGAGTTGTAGAAAGCTTAGATACACTCATAGTAAAGTAGCTATGGGAGATTTAGAGAGCTTAGAAACCTGGGAGAAAAACCTCCTAGGGGCATGTACTTAGATACATTTAGGTAGGATAAAGGCAGGTACATTTCCATTTAGTGGATAGGTGTTTGAAAAGCTGGGTTTTAAAGTTTTCTGAGTTTGGTATAGAGTGGAAGGGAGAGAATTCCATTTCTTGCCTAGTGAGAAAGAGAGGAGAAGTTGGCCAGCAGGACCGTTTAGGCTTGCGGATAGCAATTAAGTTTTGATGTTCAGATCTGAGAATTCTGTTGGGGGTGTAAGGGGGGAAGGATATTTGCTAGAGCAGGACAATTTGTAAGGTGAAATACAAGTCTGTGTGCAGTGGTGAGTTGGAGGTAGTTTGGGAGTTCTAGCCAATTCAGATTGTAGGGTAAGGCAATGATGGGTGGAATTTCTGGATTTGGTGGCAAATGTAGAGATTTTATTGTAGCAGTTTTCTAGTTTGGAGGTGAGAGAGGAGGACAGGTTGGTTAGGAGAGGGGCTCCATATAATAAGGAGGGAAGAAGGTAAGTAGTGGCCAGAGTATGCCTAGTAGAGTTTGAGAGAAAGCGATTATTCCTATATAGCATACTGAGTTTTTGGAGGGTTTTCTTAATATTTTGTTGGATATGGATGTGAAAATTGAGGAATTTGTCAGTAATAATGCGGAGTAGTTTAGCAGAGAGAACCACTTCTATAGGAGAGTTGGTTTGACTAAGGACTTTGAAAGCATTTTTATCGTAGGAGTAAGTCTTTATGGGGGGGGGATAGTAGTATTTTAGGTTTATTAGCATTGAAAGAGAGGTGGTTTTGGCACATGCAGTTTTTGGTGGTTGAAAAAGCAGTTTGGGTTTTAGTGAGCAATTCAGAGAGGTTAGAGGCAGAGCAGACTAAGGTTGAATCGTCTGTATATTGAATGATTTTGGCATCAGGAATAGCAGTGTGAAAGTTATTAATGAAGATGTTAAAAAGCATAGGCCCAAGGAAGGATCCCTGTGGTACACCAGTTGTGGTAGGTAAGAAGGAAGAGGTGGAGTTCTTCCATTTAACTGCCCAAGGATGGATCCCTGTGATACACCAGTTGGGGTAGGTAAGAAGGAAGAGATGGAGTTCTTCCATTTGACAGCCTGTGATCTGTCTGATAGGTAGCTAGAGAACCAGGATAAAGTGTTTGGTGAGAGATGAAGATTTGAGAGATGAAAGAGAAGGTGTTTGTGGGAACCAGTATTGAAAGCTTTAGACAGATTGAGCAAAACAGTAGAAACCAAGGGTCCTGAATCTCGGGCTTGATTGACAGTTTCTAAGAAAGACAGTAGAGCGGTTATAGTGCTATGGCCTGGGCTGAAGCCATGTTGGGTATGTGTAAGAAGATGGTTTTGGGTAAGAAAAGGCATAAGTTGGAGGTGACTGCACTTTTCTAGGATTTTAGAGATTGGTGAGAGCAGAGCAATAGGGCGGAAGTTTGAGATGTTGGTGTTTTTGCCTCCTTTATGAAGAGGAAGAATATAGGCTGAGCGCCAGAGTTTAGGGATGTATGATTCCTTTATAGATCTGTTAATAATGATGCTGATTGGGAGAGCTATACCATCAGCAGTGCATTTTAGGAAGGAGGAGGGAATATTGTCTGGAGTCAGGTTTCAGCTCGGGCATAAGGGGATTGTTATTAGGGGAATTAGATGGAGAAGAGAGAGTGACTGGTGGGTTATTGCTGGGGAAAGTCTTGTTCAGGTTTGATATAGTTTCTAAGCACAATGAGTTAAATTCAGAGCTTCGTTCAAGGTCGGATTTACTAGGGTCAGGACAGGGGTTATTTTTGGAGCCAGGATTAAGATGTGAGGTTACTGATTTCGAGAATTGCTTGGGTTTTTTGTTGTTATTAGACTGGAGCTTGATATAGTAGGATTTTTGTCCTTAGTGATTAGCTGTTTCGCTAGGTTACGGAGTTGTTTGTATTGGAGCAGGGTACTGGGCAATTTATTGTTTTGGTAAAGCTTCCATAATTTGTCCCTTTGGTGCATAATTTGTTTAGTATGTTTGGATAACCAAGGAGCTGTATTAGTTTTTTCCTTTTGTTTCTTAGTGGGGCAAGAGAGTTTAGGGTATCTAGGAAGATAGAGTTGAAGTAGTCTATAGCACTGTCAAGAGGAAGCATTTTTAGAATTTGCCATTTCATTTGTTTGAACATGTTTGAGAAGGTTGTAGGGTTGAAATTACTGAGGTTGCGAGTGAGAATGTATTGGTGCTGGTGAGGTGAAGAGTTACTTGCGTGATGAATGAAAGCTGGGAGGTGGTCTCTAATGGTGTCAGGCATTGTGCCAGAGTTGGTTATTTTATTTGGATCGGAGACTAGGATCCAATCAATAGTGGATCCAGGGGGGTTGTTTTGTTAGTTTGGGTGATAGGGAGGATTATTTGAGTAAAGTTATAAAGGTTAATGGATAGGGAGGGAGAGGAACTTTTGACTTTATTCTAGTCAATATTTACATCACCTAGAATGTAGGTTTTGTAGTTAATTTTAATAGATGCCCATAGGAGAATATCTTCGAGGATAGAGATATTGTTACCAGGTGATATATACAAAGCAATAATGCAGATATTTTTGTGTTTATTCATTTTTAATAGTCCAGCTGTAAGTTCAGTGCTGTTGAATTGAGGAATTGGAGTTTGGAGGGGAATTAAGGTAAGTAGGTTAGAGTAGACTATGGCAGTGCCACCACCTTTTTTATTTAATCGGTCATTTCTGAGAGTATGGAGTCCTGGGGGCAGGATCTCAGAATCAGAGATATAGGGTTTAAGCCAAGTTTTGGAGATGGAGATGGCTAGGATGTATGGTTGGTTATGGCTTAGCCAAGCTTGAAATTGGTGAACTTTGTTGTTGAGACTCTGGGCATTGATAGTAAAGATTTTAAGGTGTGGGGGGAGGAAGGTAATAACGGTTAATGAAGGGACTGGGACCGGGGTTGAGGTAGATATCTCCAGTTAAGACTAGGTTGTTGAAGGAAATAAACTTTAGCCATTTAGGTTTGCAAAGTAACAGTTTGGGTAGATCTAAGATTATTTTATATGTCAGTTTATTAGCTATGGTGGAGAAGATTTTAAAGTGGAATACGTACAGAGGGTTAGGCTGAATGAGTGAAGGTGAGATAGAATGGAAATGAGAGTAAGAGTGAGGGTAAAGGTAGGCTTGTATGGAGGTTATTTTTTGTAGGTAAAATTGGACAAGCATTGGAGGAGTATGAGCTGGTTTAGCATAAGGGAATTAGGAACAGAAAGAGGAGGCAGGGGGCCTGGAAGGTGTAGGGAATTAAAGAAAGCATGTCTGTGCAAAGGGAGGATGATAGGTATAGATTTGGAGAAGAGAGAAGGCTGTGCAGAAGAGAGGGTTTAGAAAGAGTTACAGGTTTTTCTTAGAATTATAAGAAGGAGGATGGAACTTTAATTGTTAGGAAGCTAGATAGAGTGACATATGTAAGTGGGATGGCTGTAAGTAGGTGGAGTAAAGGGGGAAAGCTTCTATTGGGTAATTAGGCTGGCTAGGTGGGAAAAGGGAAGAATAAAGGTTGGCGTGCTGTGGGCGGGGTGTGGTTTGGGGGCAGGATAGGGGAGTGGAGTTAGCCCGCAGGGCAAATGGAGCAGGATTATAAAATAAAGGAAGAAAGTTCTGAAAAAACAATCTGTGAGCTGCTGACTACTGAGTTGCTTTCTGGTAGGTAAGGGTAAGTGTAGAGCTGGAGATTCTGTGGTAGTGATAGTAGGGGATAGCTGGGTGCAGTTACTGAGGAATTTAGCAGGTAGACTGGGAAATATAAGAGCAGTCTTATACAGGAGAGGTAAGTTTTGTATGATACTAAGAGAGAGAAGGGATAGTAATGTGTGAAACAAGCCTAGTAGAGGGTGCAACCTGGTGTGGAAAGTATATAACAGCTGAGCTAGTGATAGGAATATAATACAGCTGAAGCTAGTGATAGGAGATAGCTATTATAGACATAGGGAAGGCTCTGATTAACAGTTACAGGTGGCTACACAAGGACAGGAAGGTTTGTTAAGGGGTATGGCTGCTGGGTAATCTGACTAGGTAGTGAGTTTTAATACACCTAGAAGTTATTTTAGTAAAATTTTAGCTTTACTGCTAGGTTTGGGAAACACGTACTTTCTTGCTTCCCTTGGTAACAGGGTTCTGAAGTGGGATGGCAAGTTTCTGTAGTTTAAGGGTGAGTGGCTGGTATCATTTGTAAGGGGTCCTTATTCACCAGGCAGGTAGATTCTTAAATCTTAGTGCAGGATAGCAGGTTGGAAAGCTAGGTACGTTAGAGAGAGAGAAAAAATATAGTAGTGAGAAAACAGCCTTTTGATAATTAGGGTAAAGATACAGGCATTTCAGTCAGTAAAAAACGCTAACATATCATTCACTCAGTAAAAACAGGCTGGTTCACATACTAATAAGGCACTGATTAAAAAGGCCTAGAAAGAGTGAGACAACAGTTCTTAGTAGCTTAATACAAACTGGCTAGGAATGCATTACAAAGTTTACAGTTACGTTCTGCTGACTAATAAATAATATAATCAAGGTAGTTCAGGGCCACTTAGACTGTATGTTAAGTAAAATCCCGATCGAAGAAAACACTTTAGGTATATAGTTCTATCTAGTTCATCACGTGTCCTCACACCAGTACAGGAATAGACAGTAACACATCAGGTCAAATAAGTAATTTTCACATAGCATAGAAGTCAGTAGTACAATTATGCAAACATATTAAGTCCTAGGTTTATCACAGAGAACTAGGGACGGCTACATCTATTACTGCCCACGCAAAGGAATTATGCTGTAAGCTCTTCAGTTTTGTGGATGCCACACTGTTAATAAACTTATACGAAGGGAGGCTATGTGCTGTTTTTGCTCACGCACAGCATTTAGATTGATAGCACTGCTTAGACCCTGTAAGATCTACCCCAATGTAGGAAATGCCACACTGATAATTAAAATGTATGTATGGAGGCTCTGAGTTATTCTGACCACACACAGTTTATGAATTAATAGTACTGCACAGACATTGTTGAAGCCTCAAAGTTACCTACTATTAATGCTGAGCTATGCAAGCTTAAATGAGGATATCCTAGAAGTGCTAAGAGCATTGATTATTAAAAGCACTTCAGTTCCGTGTAGTGTCGAGAAGCTTAGATTCCCTCAGGCTATACAAATGTTTAACCAGCGTAGGAGTAGTGTGTGAGTCATATCAACTCAGCATGAAAGTGGAGTGGGTAAATATATGCTCGCATTACCAGGAGCTCTTACAGTAATAGTTACACCAGATTATAGCAATTTAGCAAAGAAAGTATTATGTTGCAGGCTAGTTCCGTACAACATACACCCAGCAATCCACTAACCACTAGTTCATTGCGAGTTACTCTCTGAAATGAAAAGAATACTAAGGGTTATCGCAGCGCTCTCTCTAGGAAGTGGGGTAGCTTACATCAACTCCACGTAGGAAGCGCAGATACAAATAGCCATTTTTAGCACAATAAGCCAGCACACGATGAGTAAAACAACCTGGATGGTTTTTAAATTTATAAGGCTTCTCTGAACACAAGCTAAGCTATTGTGATTTTCCAGCAAACATTCAGCAATACAATAATAAAAGCAGCAGAAAGTAACTTAGAGTTAAGGATGCTAGGGCCAGGAACACACAGCAGCCAGGGGGATATTCCAGTTTTTAAAGATGGCGCCTCACAGGGCTGCACGGATTTATAAAATTGAAAAGGATGTGAGGTGGAAAGGGGAGGGGAGTGTAGGTGCGGGCAGGTAGGATCAAGGACAGGTGAGCGAGTATCTGGTGGGATGTCTTGTAGAGTTAAGTTGGAAGGGAAGAGGAAGAGAAACAGAGCGGGGGTAGGGACGGGGGTGTAGGAATGAAAAAGAGTTGTAGGAGGGTGACGAGAATGAGAAGCAGATAAATGGGGAAATAGTAGCAGTGTAAGGACAAGTAAAGGAAGAAAGTTCTGGAAGAACAATCTGTGAGCTGCTGACTACTGAGTTGCTTTCTGGTAGGTAAGGGTAAGTGTAAAGCTGGAGATTCTGTGGTAGTGATAGTAGGGGATAGCTGGGTGCAATTACTGAGGAATTTAGCAGGTAGACTGGGAAATATAAGAGCAGTCTTATACAGCAGAGATAAGTTTTATATGATACTAAGAGAGAGAAGGGATAGGAGTGTGTGAAACAAGCCTAGTAGAGGGTGCAACCTGGTGGGGAAAAGTATAACAGCTGAGCTAGTGATAGGAATATAATACAGCTGAAGCCAGTGGTAGGAGATAGCTATTATAGACATAGGGAAGGCTCTGATTAAAAGTTACAGGTGGCTACACAAGGACAGGAAGGTTTGTTTGTTAAGGGGTAAAGAGGGGTATGGCTGCTGGGTAACCTGGCTAGGTAGAGAGTTTTAATACACCTAGAAGTTATTTGAGTAAAATTTCAGCTTTACTGCTAGGTTTGGAAAACATGTACTTTTTTGCTTCCCTTGGTAACAGGGTTCTGACGTAGGATGGCAAGTTTCTGTAGTTTAAGGATGAGTGGTTGGTATTATTTGTAAGGGGTCCTTATTCCCCAGGCAGGTAGATTCTTATATCTTAGTGCAGGATAGGAGGTTGGAAAGTTTCTTGCTTCCCTTGGTAACAGGGTTCTGACGCAGGACGGCAAGTTTCTGTAGTTTAAGGATGAGTGGCTGGTATTATTTGTAAGGGGTCCTTATTCACCAGGCAGATAGATTCTTAAATCTTAGTGCAGGATAAGGAGGTTGGAAAGAGAGTTAAAGACGCTAGGGACAGGAACGCACAGCAGTCATGGGGATATTCCAGTTATTAAAGATTAACTCAAGGACTCTAAGAATCTTTTCATCATACATCACATGAAAGAACTTAAAAGAACTTTTAAATAAATAATGGTTAGATTATTTGTTAATTCATAGTATTCTTCTAATATATGATTTTTGTATTAGACATCTTTGTAAATAATTGTTTTGTTGTGTTATGAAGTGTTAACTGTTTACCATATTTCTTATATTGTTATATGTTTCTGTTATTTTTGTGTGATATTAACTGATTCTTTTTTTATAAATAATAAAAAAAAGAAAAAAAAGATTTGCTAAGAATAGTTAGGTATACTTGCAAGCCTTTTATCCAACTTTATTTAGCTCTTTTGCTGGGCAGTTGAAGAAATTTGGTCTTTTGCATGTGTGTGTATGTATGTATATATATATATATATATATATATATATATATATATATATATATATACATATATATATATATATATATATGTATTTATTTATTGCTTCAAATGTTTAGGGCACCAGTTTGGATTAATTTAAAAGCAATAATCCAAAAACAAAGGTTATACCAGGTACCCAAGAAAACTAAGAATCAAAACCAAAAGTACTCAGGGAAAGTCCAAGCCAGCACTGGTATTTACAAACTTTAATCCAGCTACGTAAAATAACAGTATATTCATAAACGCATACACTGTATTAAATAGCGTTTTCGTCAAAGTTCCATAGACTTCATCAGATGCAGAACTGGAAAAAAATGAAACCTTTATATATCATCCTCTATTTCCTAATACTAATTGACAAGCATATCTTAAAAAGACAGTCATTCAAAATTGTAAGATAAATACATACTTAACATAGAACACAATAGCTTAAAACAAAGGAAAGGAAACTTGCTTACCGAAATGAAACCTTATTATAATATATTAAACACATTTCACTACCAAGAGCAATATATATTTAAAAAAAAGGGTTAAAAGAATAATTATAATAATATAATAATATCATTTTTTCCAGTTCTGCATCTGATGAAGTCTATGGAACTTTGACGAAAACGCTATTTAATACAGTGTATGCATTTATGAATGTACTGTATTTTACGTGGTTGGATTAAAGTTTGTGAATACCAGTGCTTGATTGGACTTTCCCTGGGTACTTTTGGTTTTGATTTTTAATTTAAAAACATTAAAAGTATGAAAATTAATTAAGGTATGTGTCACAGTATTATTAATGTTGAAATTTACTTCTGTTGCAGTTCTGCTTATTCCATATTCCTTCAACCTTCTACTATGAAGTACAGTGCTACAGCACTGCCACTGAAGTTCCAGATACCCACGTAATACCCTTCAGCTGCTTTTCATACCATTGAGCCTTTAGGCTTTTACTAGTTAGGTGATAATGTGATGTCACTGACCTTACACCTACTGGTTAACAAAAGTTGTAATTTGTTAACACCCAGAGACTCAACAGTCATGTGTCAGTAAAAGTACACCCAGGGACTCAGTCATGTGTCAGTAAACTCACATTTGTAAACATAAAACTTTTTGTTTGTTGGGCAAAACCCCTCAGGAAAGGGGTACTTCACTCCCTGAGCTTTTAAGGTAATTAACTCCAAGGTTGTTGCATGTTGAAGAAAGTAACATTACTGAGTTCGGTAAACTTTGCTAAAGAATACTATAGCATTAGAGTTATCTGATCCTACAAGTATCAAAACAGTGTATGTCAATGAATTGGTCTTCAAAAAAAAAATAGAAATATCAGCAATATTATGGTCATAGTGGTATGTTACTGTACTTTATTTGGCTGACAGTGGTAAATCTGTTGGGAATTTGTAGTAGAATTCGAAATGTACCCAAGGTTAATTTATCTCAATACTTTTGACTCTGTGTAATGATCCCCAGTGGAAGTTAATTTTTAAAGCGTTGGTGCTTTAACATCAACTAGTATTTGTAAATTAATTTTTTTTTGAAATTCTGTTTGCATTTTCAGCTAGAAAATCTGATGGTGACCTCTCCTGGGAAGTCGTAACTCAGATTAATTATGGTAGATTTTTAGACTGTGTTTTCTATTATCCACATCTTGCATGCTGTGTGAAAATGAATGTTATTCCTCTGTGATTTGCATGGTGAGAGGCACAAGGGCATGCATGTATGATTGGTACAAAATCAGTGATGTTGACTTGTCCTTATTGCATATGGTTACGCATGATATGTATTATATGCTAAAATCACATTGGTAGCACATATAAATGGCTGACATGAGGCTGAAAGCTCAGTGCATGTGTACCATACAAATGTCTTTACAGAAAAGGTGGTTCTGCCATGTACAGTATGGTCACTGTTGAGGTTTTATATTTGGGTGTCTCGATGCAGTGAATCCTAAATTACATTAGCCCTCGGTTCTTATAATTTTGATTTTGCCTTTATTTATTGCATGTCCACTTCTGTCAGTCCAGACTCGCCATCTTTCTATAGGATGTATCTTAAACACTGCAGCATCTCCCTCCCACTGCATTTCTTTAGCCAAGACCTAAAAAGCACTACCTTAAAACTGACAAACATTCTCTACAAATTGTCTAATATAACTAGAGGCTATTTTCTGCTTTCATGTATAACATGTTGATTCAGAAGGAACATCTTTTTGTGTTTAGCAGTTCAACACCTTGTACAGATGTATTGCACTATGTGAAGCAAATCTATGTTATTAAAAAGTCGTTAAGGATTCCTTTGTTGCTCTTTAGAGAACTTATCTATACGGCCTGCATTAGAAAAAGCAATGGCAAATAGTGTTATGTTTATTGATGTGCTTTTTTGGAGCACGAAGTGAAAATACTTGTATGACAGTAGTTTGAGAGACCTTTGCAACTGCAAAGTTTCATAGTAAGAGTTTGATATTAGTGAGCAAATTTCAGGTTCACTCCCCCAGAGTACCCAGAACTGAGTCAGAAATATGTCTAATGTAATCATAGTCCGTGATGTGGTTGAGGTATCTTATTTTTTATTTTATAAAGACAATGTTGAAATAATATTTCATTGTCAGAATGATGAAAATTCTTAATGCATGGCTGTTGCTCTTAACATGTGGTAGTCAGTCTCAACAGGTCCCAAGTATCTTACTTTGATCTACAGATTCCTGTTGAAAAAAATTGTATGCATACAATATTTTTGGTGTAGCTTTTTTTTTTTTTTATTTCCCCACAGTGGACCATCAGCTGCTCCCATGGGCCTCTGCTGGTTCAAACTAGGTCTACCAAACCCAACCAGCCTACCTCAGGCTTTCTTTGACCCATTTTTGGGGCCAGTAAGAAACTCAAGATAACCTGGGTCAGCATCACACTGCTGCCAACTAAGACTTTTTGGTTATGTGCCTACATCCCAACCACCTTGCATACATCCATTAACATGACAAAGAGAGATGTGCAGTGGGCATGCTGATATATTGTACTGCCCTAACTCTTGGAGAAAATGCCCCATGTGTCCATGATCCCCACCAGGGATTAACTGTGAAATGTGCCCAAGTATGTGTCCTCCGAAGGATGTGCACACCCATCCTCTCTGCCTGTACTGTCAAGCACCAGAGCTGCTAACTGAACTCTTATCACCTAGGCTGTAGTGGAGGCTTGTCACTGATGTATATACCTAATGTCTTTAGTCAACATTCCCTAGTGGAAATCCCATAATATTAAATCACTATCCTTTGGGCTATTGGCCCAGCAGATTTCTTTAGCACAGACTAAAAATGAGGCCTATCTTGAAAATGACAAGTTTAACAAAAGGCCTCCTATATGAGCATCAGCTCTTTTAAACCAGTATTTTACACCTTGGTATAAGATTTTGTCACAGATGTGTCCCGATGTTGAATACCTTAGACTAGTGCTATTTTGAGTGGGTTTTGCAGCAGTATGTCTCACCATGTCACACATCCATTTCATAGTATTGTGATATTAAAATGTTGTGCTGTATTACATCCTGGTCAGAAATAACCTGTAATTATAAGCAGGAGATGTTTTGAGAATCTTGGTCATTGTCTGCATTTGTGTCATGGCTGATACAGCTGCCCGTTTTGTAGTTCTGTGGCTTGGGATGCATATTTATGGGTGGAGGCATTTTGGCACTGCACTCTATATGAAGATGGTACAGAACAGCTTTCCAACGGGAGTATTTTGGTAGGAAACTAAGAAACAACACTAACTGTGACTACACATGTCTGACTGCTTTCAAACTCCCATGGTGTCACTGTTCTGCTCACTTGCTATTCTTTGTTTCCTTATATAATTCCTTACGTCAAACAGTTAAGGTATACTACAGTCTTAACACTTTTAAAATGGCATCTCTGTTGTAACATTTGGCATTACTGAAATGTGCCCAAATAACTCACTATCCCTAACAGTGAAGTGACAGCTAGGCACCTGATGAAACAGAAATGATGTTTCCAGACATAGGTATCCTGCATATTTCTACCCCCACCCCAACAGTGGCTTTGAAACATCACTTCTACATATAACATCAGAGTTGCAAAAAAATTATTTTAGACTTGCTTGGAAATTCACAGATCCAGAAACTAAATCTGAGGATACTGCATCAAAAAGGTGCAAGAACAATTCTGGAAGCATCACAAGAATAACTAACTTTAGCAGTAAACTATCCCCACCATGCTTCCCAGAATGGACCATGTCATGGGTTTGCATTGTGACGTGATAACTTTCTCAATTTCTGAAAATTAATAAAACATGGTTGCATCATGATAGAAAAGAATGTAGGTGATTTATCAACAAGGTTAGTCACCTGTCTTACATTTTTGGATCTGCTTTCACACTGTTATTGAGATACCACAAGAGAAAGAAAACTATCCTTGTACATGTCAGTGAGAATTTTCAAGTTAAGGTGTGATTCGCAGTAAATGATACAGACCTTGCTTCTTCTCAGCAAATCAATAGCCATAAGTTGCTTTTCTCGAGTTTACAGTTTTTTGATGAACCTTCTGAAACTTGATTAACATGTACCCTGCTCCAGCTACTCATTGTAGATTGGGCACCAAAGCATGCAGAGTCTGTGTGTTACAGATGAAGCATCTGTATACATTTCAGATACAAGAAAGAAATAAACAGCTTTTCTGGCAGCACTTCAGGTTCAGAAAAAAAGTCCTATTTCAGTTTGTGAAGATGTTTAACAGATGATGTTGTGCATTGTTGATAGGTTCTTGGGGGGCGGGGGTCATTTTTGCAGCCACTAGCATTTAGTACAGTACACAGCAGAATGCTTTTTGAAGACATATGTGCACCATTTCTAAGATTTATTTATTTTTTGTTCACTTTCTCCCAGTTGCCTGCTTGACTATTAGTTTCAGTTTTCAATGAAGGCATCTCCTACTCGGTCATCAGGGTTTTCTTCTCAAGTCCTTCACATCTGTTTTTTACATGGCTGCCTTGTAAGTATTCTGTACCAAAGGTAGGAGATTACAATGCGAAGTCTGGCTGGAGCATTTGCATCCACATATGTATAATCAGGCTAGAGCCTGTGTTTTCCAAGATAGATAAGCTAGTATTAGCTGCTCAATTTCAGAGTCCAGGCAACAAATCAGTCCTGGGTCATTTGTGCCACACTTGAAACTTTATCGCAGAGAACTCTCACAGACCACTGTATATTAAACATATACAGAGACTATATAGGCAAAAAAGAAAACATTCACAGGATAATTGTGATTGGATTCATAGCATACAGGGAAGAAACCCTGACTATGTCTCAGACCACCCAAGATTTATCAGTGTTGGGGGGGTGGAGAAATGAGGGAAAGGAGTGTGGAAGTTAGTAGCTAACGTAGGGTTGATCAACCAGCCTGGAAGAGGTAGCCTGATGCAGTGCTGACACAGTGGGAGAAGAGGTGCTCAGTGTGCAGCCTATATGGATCAGAGATATTTTCTTGGCTATGCCAAGTCACCTTCACCTGGTGGCCTCCTGTAATCAGCTCTTTACTCGACAAGGGAAACAAATAGGTTAATTGATCACTGGAGGGTTGATGGTTGGTAAGCAGTGGAGGAAAAATTATTCTGAAATATGCAAAATAAAAAAAAAGTCAAAGGTGAGGGTGGCTTAGCTAAATGCCAGAAGTCTCAATAATAAAATAAATGATTTAGAAGCTTTCCTTTACTTAATGCCAGAAGTCTCAATAATAAAATAAGTGATTTAGAAGCATCAAATTACTTAAAGGATTTTGATATCTGTGCCATTACTAAAGTATGGTTTAAAGATACAAAATGGATATGACAAACCCTGAGGTATATCCCTTTTCACTTTTCTAGATCTTTTAGGTAGGTGCCAATGTCTCCATATAACACCTAGAAGCCAGAAGCGAAGAAAACAATTTGTGATTTGACAGTTATACAATAATTAGTAACAGTGATATTAATTATTGTATAATGATACAATAATTAATGGCACTGGTACTGAATATTTTGTTATAGGAATCAACATGCAGTATATTCCCCTGCACAGCATGAAGATTTCCAAATTAAACTGCAGGATATAAAAACCAGTGAAACTAATCATTATGGGAAATTTTAACTACCAAAATTGATTGGGTAAACTACTCAAGTAAATATGTGAATTGGGTTAATAAGCACAGTTGTTACAAATTGTATGAAATGCAATTAGGGATGGTAGTATCTCACATATGATACTGGCAAAACTGGGATCTTTCTGTTTCTTGACTATGGTTGTACCTAATGTAGTTAACATAGACCATGAGGCCACTGTCTTTTATCTAAGAGTGAAAACAAATGCCCATAAATATACCATTCTTCCTAGCCTTTACTAAGTAGAAGTTAATATATAGTAAATTACATATTTATTTAAACAGGCTGGGGTACAGTCCTCAGTCACTCAGATAAGACTGGTCAGTACACTGTCAGGGAATTCTGTGATATTAACTTCAGCATTTATGAACATATTCTATTAAAACACAAATACATAGGGTCAACTAAAACCCCTTTGATGGAATCTTAGTATTAATCAAGCATGCAGTTAAAATAAAAGGTACTACTTAACCTTTCAAAATTATACTACTCACAAAAGTCAAAGTACAGAATCGACCCTTTTTCATATCAAATCTTTCCTATCTATGAACTCAATTTGCTCTGAAAGGCTGATAGCAAAAGTAGATATCCTCATATTGATCTTAAAAGTTGATGGCAGTAGTATGGTAATCTTTAATATCATCAAAAACATAATGGGAAAATTGTAAATTTGTTTTCAATAAACAATGAATTGACCTCCTATCTACATGACATAGCATATGTACTTGCAAGAAAATGATCAAATTTCACAGTAAGTAAAGACAAATGTCACATGCTATGGAGACAAAGAAAAATAGCGAATCTGATGTCATTTTCATTAATTTATCAATTGATGGGTCTCAGATCTGACCTCAAATCCAGCTCAGTCACATTCACTTAGACTTATGGATCTGAATCTCGAGCTCCTCCTTTTACCCACAATCCCCCAGAACCCTGTAATACCCCAGATTTTGTTTGCTGCTTCCTCGTTTCAGACATAGATACCACTCTGTTGAGCTTATATGGTGCTTCAACAGATTTGTTGAGAGTGTAATTAACACATTTTATTACCTTTTGTCTGTGCTATCACAGTTTCTTTGTCAACCTTCCTCCCTTTGAGTTTTTGGGTTTCTAGTGTTAGTCACTCCTTTCTTTCTAACCATCTTTCTAGGTTAATTCTTGCTACCATTGTTGGTACTTCCTTCCTTTCTTTCTTTCTTTCTTCCTACCCACTCATGGCATATTTTCTTGCATAACATCATTGGTCCTTTTCTTTCTAAAGTTGTTCCAAAAAAAAAAAAATCTCTCAATGGTCCTTTTCTTTCTTTCTTTCTAAAGTTTTTCCAAAAAAAAAGAAAATCTCGAACTCCACTCCTACAGATCCAACTGTGGAGAAGCTTAAATCTCCCAGAATCCAAAGAATTTATTTTTTCTCCAGAGCCCATTTCCCCATGGCTCCGATCACCCTTTTTACAGGAGATGCCTATGGTTCATAGGTAGGTACTAGGCTATCTGCCTGTGGGCATTTATAAGCCTAGCCAGAGTGTGTCAGCTTTTGCCTCCCCATTGATTAATTAACTGAGCCCCTGTCAAGAAGAGCCAATGAAGTGATCCCAGGGGTGTATTTTCTGTTACCCATCCACTCGTCAAGGTTTCTCTTGAAGAGTGTTAGTGAGGGGCTTTGCCTAATGTAGTTAGGAATTTTGTTCCAAAGCATGGGGGAGTCTCTGTGACAGGAATCTATCCTTCCAGCATGTTCTATTTATTGTTGTGGTGAGGTTTAGCTCACTAGAGCAAGTGGCGCGCAGTGTCTTGGATTTCTTTAGGTGGAGCATGTCCATCAATTCTGAGTTGGACATGGCTTTGTAAGTCAGGCAGAGATCACCTGTGAGTAAGTGATATGCGACTGAGTACAGCTGGAGTTTTTCCAGTCAGGCTGCATAGGACATATGTTTGAGGCCAGTAATCCTCTTGAGGAGGTACTTTTGTGGTCTTTCCAGCTGCTGGAAGTGTCTTGTGAGGTACATCCCAAATGGGGCATTGTACTCTATGATGGATCTGATGAGTGATGAGTAGAGGGGCACTATAACCTCTTTATTTCTAGATGCAAACCCCTTAGTAATTAGATGGGCTACATAGAATGATTTCCTAATTATTTTGGCAATATGATTGTCAAAGGAGAGATTACTATCTATTTGGGTCCCCAGATCTCTTATTACCTCTTCTGTATTAAGGGGGCTGCCACTATTGTGGTAGTTCATGGGTGTTTTGTTTTTCCCAAACGGGATGACTATGCATTTTTTGGCATTTAGCTTGAGACTATGACTTTGACACTAGGTGTCCGTCTCAGTAAGTCCCTTTTGGAGAATGTCCGTGTCAGCCGGAGAGTCAGTTATGGCTCCCAGTTTGCAGTCATCGACAAACTTGGTTAGCCATAGTCATCCTGTGTTTGCCTGTACTTCTGAGAAGTATATGCCGAACAGTAGGAGTCCCAGGACCGAGCCTTGTGGGAGACCACTTGTGACTGGTTTAGAGTCGGACCTGGAGCCCGCTATTCTTACCGTGTGAGTTCTGTCTGTAAGTCAGTTGGCAACCAATCTTGTGACGTAGGGGTTTATGTTCAGGCTGGTGAGTTTTTCTATAATTCCTGAGTGGGGAATGGTGTCAAAAGCCTTGGTGAGGTCAAGGTAGGCTGTGTGAACTACCTTCCCCTCATCTATGGCCTTGGTGACTGTCTCAAAGAAGTCAACCAGGTTTAGTAGGCATGATCTGCCCTTAACAAAGCCAAACTGGGTCGGGTCAAGTGTTTGGAGGTTCCCAATGTCTTTGTTAATGAGTTCCATGATGATGCGCTCCATAGCCTTGCAGACCAGGCTGGTCAGGCTTATGGGGCGATAGTTACCAGGGTCAGTTGTGGCCCCTCCATTGTGGAGCGGAATAACCATTGTTGTGTGCCATTCTATGGGCACGTAGCCTATGGAGAGGCTGAGGTTGAACAGTGTGCTTAGGTGGGGGGGTTAGTTCATTCTGTCATGCATGATGCAGCCTGGTACACCATCTGGCCCCATTGACACTCTGCTTTTGGCTTTTGAAAGGGCTGTTTTCACCTGTGCGTCTGTGATTTATGGGACACTACACTTTTCCGGTATTGTTGTGGGCCCTTTTGGGGATGAGAGGGGGTGAAGTTTGCACTGAATCTATCTGCCAGGAAGTTGGCAATATCAGTGGGTTCAGTATATTTTGTGCTATTTTGCACTAGCTCAGAGCATATCTGCAAATTGCCACTTAGATTCTTGACATATCTAAAGAAGGCTTTGTGGTTATCTTTTGAATCCTTGGCTATATTTCTTTCGAAGTTAACCCTGGAGGATTTTATGAGGGACCTTAGTTTCTTACTGATACTAATCAGGGATGTCTTTCCTTCTTGGGATTTGCTTTTTTTCTGAACTAGTTTCCTCCTTCTATTGTATAGCCTGTTTATGGCAGGGGTCCACCAGACTGGTTTCCTTCTCTTAGGGGGGTGAGTCTTGGTTTTCCTAGGGATGGCACGATCCATGCATCCTTGTAGCTGCTCATAGAGTGCATTTGTAAAGGTTCCTGCATCTTGGACACTGTTATCCTTTAGCATGGGGGCTGTGAAACTTACCACCTCTGTCTTAAGTAAGGTGAAGTTTGCTATAGAAAAGTTTTTCACTGTGGATGTCGCTTCCCCCTTCCACATCGTCCTCTGTCAGGTCCTCCTGGAGTCTATATGAAGCAGATGTGGATAGGAAGATGAGGAAGTTTTTTCAAGACTCATATTCAGATAGGGGTGTTATCATCCCCATCTCCCATCAGATCCAGGAGACACCAACCTGCTTCTCATCTGGTTGTTTTTCCTTCTCTGATCTGTTCAATGATTTCAGAGCCCTTGGATCCAAGAATTCCAGTCAGATCTGAGAACAGCTAGGTCTTCAAATCTGACCGCATCCCTGACTTGTTTGGCGCCAAATCCTCTAGAGCAGGAAATGACTTGGAGCCAAAGTTTCGGTGCTGGATCCAGGAGTATGTGTTCAACTCTGAGGCTGTTGGAGCTATCCCATTCCCTTGGTGCTTTCAGCACTGGACAGCTCAAGTCTGCCTTCTCCCTTGCGGCAGGAGCCGTGGCAGAGTCAGAGTTTTGGCTCCTGTGTGGCCAGCAATGGCTTTTCCTGGCCCTTCTGCCTTAGAGATGGTGGAAAGGGCTTTCTCTCTGAGAGTCCAGTCTACTCTTATTTCAACTTATCCTACCCCTTTTCCATCATTGGATCTGAGTTCTGAGCCTTACCAGACTATCCCGGAGGGCCAGCCAGCCCATTCGAGCTTCCAGGCAATTCTTCTGCAGAAACTTTCCCTCTTTACCAATACCTCTTCAGATCATCCTACTGATAAGGTCCCCTGGAAGAGGTTGTGCAAAAGGAGGGACATAGATTCCCCTCAGGAATCTTTAACCAAAGGCATTGACTTTGAAAAAGGGGAAGGTTCCCCAAGGTTTCCAGCAGAAGATGTCTCCTTTGGAAACATTCTAAAGATCCTAAACTAGAAAGGTGGATGGTCTTTTAATCCCCCTTCACTAGCGGATTCAGTGTTCTTAAAAACCTTTGGGTCTTGTCCTTTTGTGTCTTGGATTACCTTCCGCAGATGATGACCTTATAGATCTGGTGTCTTGCCGGACGTGAAAGGAGCCAGGTTCCATACAGCTCATTCCTCGTTGCCCAGACAAATTTCTCACCCCACCCAAAGACAGATTTTATTGGAGTAAGGGAGTCATAGATGCTATAGTTGTGGTGATGACCACTAAAAAAGAGCTGGTAGAACAGAGCTCTTCAGTCCATGCCCCTAACAGAGAGTCCAGGGTGTTGGACAGATTTGGAAAGCACGTCTGTGCTTCAGTGACTTTTGTCCTTTGGTCACTGAATTATTTAGCACACTTCAGTAGATTGCAGAGAGATTTGATTAAAGAACTCTCCAAATCTCTTCTTGGATCCATTCCTGTGGAGGACCACAAACAGCTATCTTCACAACTAACCACTGTTCAGTCTGTCTGTAATGTGTCCATGAGGTAAATCTCTCATGCAGCCAAAGCTACCTCATGGGCAACAGGTTCAGGCATATTCATACAGAAGCATGCCTGGATGCAGTTATGTCTTCATTCATTCATCAATTCTCCCTTTGATGGATCTTCCTTGTTTGGCCTGACAGTTAAAAAACACTCTCCTGCACTGAGCAAGATGGAAAGACTGTCTGCTGTAGGAGTATGTTTTTCTACCCCACAGAGATCCTTTTACAGGAATCAGCATGGAGATAAAAAGATGTGGTTCCAAAAGTGACAAGGTCCTTTCTATGACTCAATAGAGGAAACTTCCCCAGAGGTGGGGGTGGGGGTTCCAATGAAAGACACAGCCCTTGCAGCAGAGGAGGCTCACTAAAACAAAGGTTTTGAGATAGCTACTCAGATAAACCCTAGCACTCCTGAAGGGTTTCCTGACTGCTGTTTGGAGGCAGTTGGAGGAACTTATCTCTACACCCAGAAGCCTGGGCATCAATAACAAATGATATTTGATTGCAAATGTTTAGATCCAGAGGCTATTTCATTCCTTTTTTGCAAACTCCACCAACCAAATGAAAGAGGCTCCCTGATGTTTTACCTAGTCAGCGGGATTTAGCAGCCTTAGAAATTCAAAAGCTTCTAGACAAAAGAGTCATCCAAGAGGTCCCACCAGACCAGACAGGATTCATAAGGTACTCAAGATTCTTTTTAGTGCCAAAGAAGACAGAGGACCTAAGACCTGTTCTGGATCTCAGCAATCTCAATCAGTTTATAAAGAACTCTAAGCTCCAGATGACCACGATTCAGTCCATTCTGCCATTTCAACAAAAGCATGATTCGATGTGCTCAAGCGATCTTCAGGATGTGTACTATCACATCAAGATGAACAGACAATCCCGAATATTTCTGCACTTTTGGCTAGGAGCCAATCACTATCAGTTCAGAACCCTGCCCTTTGGTCTCACCACAGGCCTCAGAGTCTTCACCAAGTCTTTGACAGTGGTAGCAGCTCACCTAAAGCTGCTGGGATTCTGAGTGTTTCCCTACCTAGACAACTGGATCCTCCCAGCCCCAACCAGATATCTCCTTGAAAAGCTAAGAACTACTTGCTCCAACTATGTCATTCCTTAATCATCACAGTCAACTATGCCAAATCTCCTGTACAATCTGTCCAGTTCTTAGAATTTATAGGCGCTCGCCTGGGCAACACCAGTCAATTAGCAGTTCTTCCATCAAATAGAGTACAGTCTACAAGATTGCAGGTGAGAAAAATTCTATAACACCCCTCTCCCCCAGCAAGACTGGTCCTCTAGGTTTTGGGGTCAGTGTCAGCTGTTGTAACTTTGGTCCCGATGACTCAGTTCTATATGCAGGTTCTTCAATGTATTCTAGGTCTTCAGTGGTTGATTCTTCAACATCCGCTGTCATCACTGGTAAAACTCACTCAGATTTGCAAAAATTACCTGCTTTGGTGGGTACTATCCAACAAAGTTTGTCAGGGATGCCCCTGTGTGTTTCAGCCCCTGGTAGCCATGGTGACCAGAGACACCTCCCACTTGGAGTGAGGGGCACTTCTTGGGACAAGCAGTCCAAGGCATGTGGTCCATAGAAGAAACCAATTTGCATATCAGTGTTCTGGAGATGAGGGTGGTCCTCCTAGTGTTGCAGGCCTTCCAGGACTCCATCCCTCTAAGAATGATTGCTATCCAAACTGATGACATATCTGTGGTTTGATACATCAACAAACATAGGGAAACTTGATCCTATCCCCTTTGTGGAGAAGTAATGAGAGCGTAGTATTGGGTGATCTTGGCAATGCAGATTCCTAGGAAATCCAGCATGCTAGCAGACAAGCACACTAGGCCCATTCTGATGCCTCACGAGTGATGTCTCAGTTAGTGTTGGTAAAGATTTTACATTGCTCAGGTCAACATGGTTGCAATCTGTTTGCCTCTCCCCACAAGTGCAGCAGGTTCTTTGCCCTGACCCCCCCCCCCACCCTGGAGTCACTGAGAAATGCTCTAGTCCATGATTGGCCCTCCGGTCTTCTTTATGCTTATTCCTCCCATACCTCTAATCTCCAGATTTCTACAGGACGCACTTCAGTTGAAGAGGAAGGTTATCCTCACAGCCCCCTTGTGGCCTCATCAAGTTTGGTTAACCTTTCTTTGGTCTCATTTTCTATGTCCACCTTGGATACTGGACCCCAATTCAGACCTGATCTCTCATCACTCAGGGATGTTACAGTTGAACATTGCAGGACTCTAACTGCATGGTTTCTCCAATTGCTGAAGTGGTTAGAGAGCCCAGACTTTCTTCCCCAGTTTGCCAGGTATTAATATCATCCCAGAAATCCTCCACCAGGAAGATTTACAAGAGTATATTGAAAAGGTTTTCCTGTTGGGCCCATCAAAAAGAATTTGGTCCTTTTACTGCACCTATTCCTGCTGTCCTGATTTGCTAACATGTATTTTTCAAGAAGGAGCTAGTTTTTCCACTATCAAAGTTCAGTTAGCAGCCATCTTGAATTATTATATTTGTGATGACACTTCATCTCTAGCTTCATCCAAACTATGCAAAGCTATCCTTAAAGGCACCTTTTTACTTAGGTCTCCAGTTAAAGATCCTACTCCACCCTGGGATCTAACCCTTTTACTGCAGGATTTAACTTAGACTCCCTTCAAGCCATTGGCCAAGTCTGATCTCAAGTTTCTTTCTTGGAAAACAGCTTTTCTAGTGGCAATAACCTCAGCAAGAAGAGTGTCTGAACCCCAAGCACTCTTCAAAATCTCATTTGATTTTTCATAAAGATAGGGTTACATTACAAATTAATCCTTCTTTTCTGCCCAAAGTAGCCTCTGAGATTAATATCAACCAGACCATCAATTTACTTATTTTCTTCCCCAACTTCTCTAACAAATGTGAACATGTACTTCATCTTTTAGACATACATAGCTCAATTTTTACCTCCATAGGACAAAAGACTTCAGAAAAACAGATGAGTTGTTTCCCACCTTTGCCTCTAACAGGCTGGGAAAACCAGTTTCCAAAGTTACCTTAGCAAAGTGGCTAACAGATTGCATATTGCCTGTTTGCAAGTCAACAAGGCCTTTCCTTGCACAGACCCCCTAAATCTCACTCCACTTCATCCATGCTTACTTATTCTACTTTTTGATTTAGAGCTTCCAGATGTCCAGAAATAGGGCTGTTTTTGGTTCTGTGGTACTTTGGAATATCCTTTGATGAGAGCCATCCAAGGTTAACGTAGCTGGGGAATCTGTCCCATCATTTGAGGAATAAATGAAAATGACATCAGATATAAAAGTTACGTACTTACTATATATATGCATATGTGTTGTCCATTTTCATTCTTCCTCAACTTTCCACCCACCTTCCCCCTGCCTTTTCCTCTGGGAGTGCCCTGATAATCAATATGGAACCACTGTTTCATGTTTGAGCCACTATCTGTCCTATTGGCTTTCCTTCTATATTGGCTATGGTTAGTCCTTCTGCTTTGGGGGCAGCAGACTTGATCTGAGATATTACAGGGTTCTGAGGCATTGTGGGTAAAGGGAATGCGGCCAAGCCGGATTGTTGGATCTAAGACCCATCAGTTGAGGAAAAATAAAAATGGATAACACAGAAGCATAGTTATGGTGAGTACATAACTTTTATCTGTAGAGTTACAAACAACTACTGACACGAATGAAATTTAAAAGTTAAATTTCATATGGGACCAGATAACATGTACTTAATGGTTTCTTGTACAGACTGAATGAAAGCTTAACTAAACCAGGGCTAAGTGATATAAAGCAGCTGTTATCTTGTTGACACATCCCTGACCCATAGCAACAGGATGAAATGATACCAGTTCTCAAGAGAGGGGTGTGTGCATATCATGCTAAAACAATTTTCTCGCAATCAGCCTGACCTGTACTCTGTGTAAAATCATGAAGGCATTCTACTGGAATATATCCCAAATGACACAGTGGCCTACTTCTGTTAGGTATAGGCAACATGACCTTGTTAAGGATAGATAATTGACTTTCGAATCCTGTGGCATTCTTTCATTTGGTAACAGCAGCATTTCATGAAGTGCATGACAGTGCATGCTATTTATTTTAACTTTGCTAAAGTATTTGGCACCATTTCATATGAGGAAATAATTGACAAATTGCAGGTGTTAAATGTCAATCTATCTATAAATTTAGTGGGTAAAATAATATATAAGCAGGATTTGGCTTCATGAGAGACTGTGGTTACTGTTGGAGGAAGACATGTTTGTATGGATATATGATGGTTTGCTTGTACCTGGGATGGTAACTAGGTTCCAGTGTTGGCTCACCACCATCCCTTCTTTCATGGGCTTGGTCATTTTCCCAGGTTGGGCACTAGTTGGTCATTTTCCTGTGACCCCTGACTAGCTATGGCCTCAGTTCTCCTGGCTATTGGTGAACTTCCTCTTGATTCCTACTTGGTTGTAGTCCCCTTTTCTCCTGGCTGCTTTGACCATTAGATAATTGTCTGCTGTAAATGTTAGTTGACATAACAGATGCAGGTTCCTCCACTTAATTATTTTTAAGTAGACCAAGGACCCTAACCATTAAAAAAAAAATGCTAGACCTCTCCGAATCACAAATCCTAGCTATAGCTCTAGTAAATTTACCTATGTAAAAGTGAGAAAGAATCTATTATAATACTGCAAGCTACTGAAATTATTGGAAAACAGCACTGCAATCAAATACCTTCTGACAAAGTGTGGATAAATGGAATATATTCACGCCTGAGATGTTATAAAAAATAATCTAGTACATATGATATGGAAGTTGTATCATTTGTGATTTAGACATTCGTTACCATTTCATTTATTAAATCCCTGACTACCTTTTATCTATTACACACACGTGTGTGTGTGTGTGTGTGTGTGTGTGTGTGTGTGTGTGTGTGTGTGTGTGTGTGTGTGTGTATATATATATATATATATATATATATATGTATGTCTATATGTTACACATACGCGCATATTAATATGTTAACTCAGACAAGTAACTAGTGCCAAACCCACGAATTAAAGCTAAATGTAAAAAAAATCATTATTATTCCCTTTAGGAAAGATGACATCCTTGCTGATTACATTATAGACAGCAACCCCCCTAAGTGTAAACCTAGTGGTATGGGATATGGGTACTCAGGTTGATAGCAACCCGAACTTTGACCATCATGTATCCACAGTAATAAGGATATCCTTCTATGTGGCACATCTTACAAGTAAAGACATTGCATCTAGAGCTTAGGATGTTATAATTCTATTATACTTTGCACTCATCAGACCAGTAATTGAGTAAAATTCTCCCTTTTGTATATACATCACCAGTCACCTAACAATAATTGGAGAGACCACAGAGGTTTCTCACCAAGAAATTATAGGGTACACAAAACAAGACTGAAAGCCCTGTCACTGCATTCTGTTTCTTACAGGTTGCTAAGGGGTGACTTGTGTCTGGCTTACAGGGCAGTTTCTGACCCTGCCCTGATGGAAATGCTACACATTTGTAAATCAAGCTACATGAGGATCACCCACTCCAGGATCTTAACCTAGCCTCTGACATGAACAGGTCATGCTAGAGAGATAAATACATATCCCAGAGACTGCCATTTCTCTGGAACAAGCTTCTAGTTCATGTGAAACATTGCCCCTCCCTGACCCTCTTCAAACACAACCTAGATCAATGGATGGGTGACTGCAAATTCACTCCTAGGCAGTGCCAATGTCTCTCCTGGACAGAAGAAGCTGTTATTAACTACCATAGAGCCTTACCTCTGTGAACTTCACTCACCTAACCATTGACAATTGCGGCAACTTGGGATAAATATGGCTTGACTTGTAAGGGCTCTAGGCCATTAGCCTAGTAACCTCCTATGAACCTATGAAATAGATCTTATCTGTCTGCCTATATCTAATCTATTTGTCTATCTGTCTATTTGTCTATCTATATATCTATCCCCTTGTCAATGCCCACTCTCAAGCTGAACCTTTTTTCCCCAAGAGGGCCATACCAGTCAATTGTAGAGGAAAATTTGTAAATACCCATCCATTTACCTAGTTTGTTTAACAGAAGATGGTGAGTTTCACTGCTTAACATGCAGGGGAACTTTATCCCAGTGGTTTGAGATATGCTGGGTTATAAACCTGTCCCTCCAGTGTTTTTTATTTATCTCTTGGGGTAGAAATAAGTCCCTGGTTCTAGTATTCTTGGAGATATTGGACTTGCAGAGAAACAGGATGTCTAGGGCAATTGAGTCTCATTTGCACACTAAGCAGAGACATCTCTTCAAAAGTATATAAAGACAACTGAGCAAAGGAGTAGAGCTTCCAGACTGTCCTGGTTGCTCAGTGATATTAAGCTTGCAATCTTTTTAATTAGAAACCTTTAGGCTCTTTCTAATTGTTTGATATATTTAGTGATATACATCCCAAAGGGAGCACTGTACTTAGTAATTAATCAATGCTGAGTATGAGGCAGTGATTATCTGTTTAGACCTTGATGACATTCCTTTGGCATGGCTAAATAAAAGGATTTCCTGACAACCATTGTTGTATGATGGTTAAAAGAGAGGGAGCTATCAACCAGAGAACCTAAGTTCCTGACTATATTTTAATTTTTTAGTGATGTGTGATCTATGTAGTATGAAAAGGGGAGGAGTTGCCAATGAAAAAGGATGATACTACACTTTTTTATCAATTAGTTTGAGTCCATTTTTAGTACATAGAGTTTAATAGGGAAAGTTCATTCTGGAGGGTTTGTGTGCAATAGAGTGACTTAACAACAAACTCTAGTTTGCAGTCTTCTGCAAACATTTAGATCCAGAGGTCTTGTCTCTCTGCTTGTAGATCTAAGAAGTTAATACCAAAAAGGGAGAGTTCCCAGCACTGAGCCCCAAGGGACCCTGCTGGTCACTGTCGTACTTTCTGATGAGGCACCTGCAACTCAAACTGTGTGGGTTCTTTCTTTCAAGTATGGGTCAATTTTTAAAGCATTTAGGTTTTGTATGATGCCAGCATGGAGAATGGCATTGAAGGCCTTGGCTGTGTAGACTGCATGGCCACCATTTGCAGCCTGTTTAACCCTTTTGAAGAAGCTTATCCTGATTAAATAGAGAAGTTCTACCCTTCTCAAAGCCAAACTGTTGGGGACCTAGTCTAACAAGATTCTTGATATCACATTTTATGAGATTAATTACAATGCATTCCATGGCTATGCAGATGAGGCTTGTAAGGTCGATAAGTCAGTAGTTATCTGGGCTGGTTGTGAGGCCACCAGTGGCGGCTGGTGACTTCAAATTAAAGGGGGGCTGCTGGAGACAGCTGAATGTGTGGGGCCAATGGGAGGGGGTGTGACCAACTAGAAAGGGGTGGAGCTATGTTCAAAACCACAACAACTGGAACTTTAATTAAATACGCTGCCCTGGGTGCCAAACCATCATTACAAGAGTCCATTCAAGACAAAATGAAGTGTAGAAGAAAAAATATTTCAATGCATTGGCTACATGACAACTTACTTAATATCTAGATGGAAACACAAAGGTTGTGAGGCATGAAAAAATAAATTGCTTTTTAAATACATTACTGGAATGCCAGTCAAAATCAAGTATAAAACAAAACAAGCAGCACTCAGCTCTAACCACTTGCACTGCACTTCTAATTATAATTTATATTCAGCTTTATAAAATTACCAAGTAACATGCTGAAAGTAGCAATCTCTGTGATACCCCCACTTGTAAAAATGTTTCTTATCCAAAAAGACCTGCTGCCTGACAACAACTATCTACTTGTTTCATAGGGAACACATGATCAAAGTAAAAAATGAACAGTGAACAAGAAACAACCTAAAGATAAATTGCCTAAAGGATTACTGCACAAGTTATGGACCACGCATGATAGATTGGCATTCTGTTTAGTTTATGGGTAAAGCCTGCAAAGATAACTGCAAGTCTCCAACAAATATGAGGCTCTGAAAATACTGTAATCCTCTCCTTTATTTCAAATACTGTCTTATGCATTTCAATACCTAAGGCTTATACGTTATCTAGTTATGTCAGTATTCTCTGCATTGCAACAATGAAAAGACTTTCAATGTTGGTAATTCTTTAACAGTATGTTTATTAAAGCTTACTTGCATCTTACAATCTCCGACAAGCTTACCTGATGGTCAATAAAGGAGTGCTACTTTAATACAGAGCAACAGGGCACTGCAACAGCATGCATTTTCTGAATAATAAGAAGCATAAATCAACAGTATAAAAATATGACAGAAAACCAGAACATTCTGCAAAATCAAGGACAAATGAAAAGCCACAGTCGTACTTGTGGTCTACCTTGGATGGGGGAATATTCTGCACACTTGCACTGCATAACTGCTCCTTGCCTTGCTTGGACACATCCAGAGCCACTACAATGGGGAGAGGGATGCAACAAATAGGTCACAGTTTGAAATGTCTCTGGCTGACGGTGATGGCTCTGACAGTCATATCTCTCAACCTCAGAGCAAGAAATCTGGACAAAGCCATACATAGAAGTGGGACACAGGCCCAAAAATAAAGACAATGTTTAAATATTGCTCTTATAAACTTAGAAAGATAATAGAATAGTAGTAGGTCTTGCATTAGTATGAATTTTTGAAGGTATGAAATCTGAAATTCAAATGTCTGCCATTATTTTCTAACTTCAGTCTTTAATGATTTGCTACTAATTTGCCAGAAAAACACAATTTTATGACTAACAGACCAAAAATGTTATGCAAAAATATAAAATTGCCACACAATACAGCTGGGAACCTGTCAAAGAAGGGACACCTTTTAACTTGAGCAGCTGACAAAATAAGATCACCTACATGCATTTCTGAAATAAAAGTAATCTATAACTCTGATCATTACAGTTATTTATAATTGTAAACCCTCCATATTTTCTTCCAAAATTGCCATTTTGCAGAGGGATTATTAGGGGGACAGCAACATTTTGAACCAAAATTGGGGACAGTTGAGAGGTTTGTATATTCCTAATTCTATAAAGCGATTTATTTGCACATATCTCTCAACCTCTTAATGCAGGAAATCTGGACAAGGCCAAATATATTGGGGGAACATGCAAACAGTACAACAAATTGCTCTTGTATAAACTTAAGACAGTTGATAGAATAACAGGTCTTGCTTTAGCATGCATTTTTCTGAAGGTTATGATGTCTGAAACTCAATGTCTGTCATTATTTAGTGACTTCATTCCTAAATGATTTGGCAGAAAACCACAAATTTTATGAGGAACAAACCAAAAATAAGAAGCAAAAATCTATTCATTCTGCAAAATTCTGGACATTTGAGAGGTATAGTTCAGTTGGGGCTGTCTGAGTTTGCTGCCCTTCCCCCCCTCACAAAATCATGGTCAAATGGAGCGTCCCCCCTGCAGCCATACCAATGTCCCATTCCTTGGTTATTTCACCCCATTTGCCATAAACACTAATGTGCATACTGCGTTACTTCTGCGATGATATGGATTTCATTTAAAAGTTTTATTTTATATTTTACAGCATAAACCCTAATAGATATCTGCTAAACAAAGCAATGCAGTCTCACAATGAAAATAAACAGTGCAGAAAAGCAGAAGACAATCTGGTAAAGAAGATTTGGGACAGGCAGGAAGAAGGCAAGAGGAAACAAGGGCGCCCAGCAAAGAGGTGGATGAATTGTGAGAGAGCTCTGTGGTAGTCAGGCATAAAGATCAAAGAAGGCAGAAGCGTGTCATTAAATCTAGAGAGATGGTGACAGTTAATACGACACTCTGACCCCATGTAGAAAATGGGAAAAAGGAGGGTGATGATGATGATGATGGAGAAAAAGACTTCCACCACTAAATTCATTTAAAATCTGAATATTGATGAGTATAATATTCAAAGATTTCATGCAAATCTGACAATGTTGTCATATCACTTTGCAAGCTTGTGTATTCTGCTTTTTATCTGAATATTTGTAAGAATAGGACAGGCATATAGTAAACCTTTTAACAGATGAACAGACATCAATTGATAATGATAATTCTAAGAGATAGAGCTTTTCTTTATATAACAAGTGTTTTGTTTCTGTTGTAAACTATTCAGTCAGTGCATGTGATAATCTGATTTCTTACATTAGTCAGAGACTAAGCCAATCAAGCAAATGTTATTTGGTGATGTGACATTAATCATTTGACTTTTAAATGGAAAGTTCCAGCAAAAAAAAAAAAAAAAAAGATTGCTATATTTATACATAAAACACTTGTTGATCACATAGTACTTTATTGTCCTAGGATCCACTTAAATGCTAACAGAAGGTGCTCTTTGACTTACAAAGTGCCTGGACTGTGGAACACACTACTTCTGTATACATTAGCCTGTGATACTGATGGTTCATTTGACCCTAAATACCCTTTTTGTGGTGCTTTTGGTGTTGGACAAACCATATAAATTTAATTAATTGGCCTGTTCTTCCTCATATTGACTAGACTATAGACTAGATAAGTAGATATAGAGTAGAAAACAGCGAGCTAAGCCCTAGTGAAGTGCAGAACTAATGCTTCTTGGGAAATCAGAAACTATGATGGTATTTTTACTGCATCCACATACTTTGGTCAATAATATGTATGCCATAGGAGATATAAAGATAAATGTCATTAAATGAAAACTACCAAAAAAACAGTGCTCAGATATTGTGTACATAATACAGACCTTGAAGTACTTGATACTATAGTTTTAGTACCTTCTGACTGTACTAAAAAAAAGAAGGAAACAAACTATAATGGCTTAGTTGTGGTGCATAGTTATAAAAAACAGTGTTAAGCAAGAAGCATAGCTGTAACTTCTTCAATATTCTATCTGAATCCATACCAGTAAACAGAAGGCTGATATGAAGGAAATCCTTCACATCATAGACAAATGCTACCCACAAGTACAATGTAAGCACATCCTGATAAGACCAATTGACCTTCGTGCAGAGAAATTTTTTGTTTAATAGTTAAAAGTAAATACTGTAGTACCTGGAAAAGAAAAGTGCATGAAAGTTTCTCAAAGATTTGATCACAATAGCAGAATATACACTTAGACATAGCATAGTTTGGAGATTGCCAAGAATGCCAGACACAAATAAATAGGATTTAAAAGAAACTTAAGAAGACCCCATATCATACGACTACATCACAGAATGTGAAGTACTGCAGCAGGAATGTGACTGTAGTTATGTAAAAGAGAGCCATTTTGTAAATGGGACAGGGTTGAACAAATGTTTGATACAGCGACTCAGTTCCTACGACATACAGCAACTGCGTTAAAGAGTTAGAATGATGGACAAAGGATATAAAACATAAATCTACCAATAAGTAAAACAGGTAACTGAAAAAAGCTGTACTGGTGAAATGATGTCTATTAGGCCTAAAGAGAACAGGAAATGGTAGGTATGAGATCATACCTCCAGGAATATCTACAGAGAGCTCAACGAGATGTGTTTGCATGTAACAGATTCAGCAGAAAAACTGATAAAGCTAAACAGAGAACCATAAGGAAAAATACTAAAATGTATAAAGTTTTTTGTTGTTTTTTTTTTTTTACCCCATAGTACTTTGCAGGGCAAGACAAGGCTATATTAACCAAGCTAGAGAATAATATGCTGTTTGTGTGGAGGAAAAGGAAAACAAATATTTGAAAAGTCCTGACAGAAAAATGTTGTTAAATGGTTTACATTTACTTTGTGATTGTGACTTTGATGGTCACACTACAGATGACTGAACTATCCAGGCATTACCTCAAAAATAAAAATTTAGATATCTGTGGACAGTAGCTAATTACAACTGGAGCCTTCTAGATTACAATTTGGCACTGGAAAGTCATTGACATCGGCAGATATTTAATTAGTTCAATAGTATCCTTCACTTTTCTGTTACAGTTTTATACAAACAATATGCATAATATAATATTCCAATAATTATTTCTCTTCACAGTATAATTAATAGTAAATAAAATAAAAATCTAAGTACTGATTTATCATATGAAACTGATGACATCTGTTATAAACCTATTGGTCTGTGGTTCTTCAAAGGTTATTCCCTGCTGTTTAGCTTACCCTTCCTACTTACTTGGTATACTTCTGCACCTTCACTCTGTTCTTCTTGACTGAAAGCCCTGTCACTGCATTCTGTTTCTTCTGCCATTTCTCTGGAACAAGCTTCTAGTTCATGTGAAACAGAGCCCCTCTCTGACCTTCTTCAAACACAACCTAGATCAATGGATGGGTGACTGCAAATTCACTCCTAGGCAGTGCCAATGTCTCTCCTGGACAGAAGAAGTTGTTATTAACTACCATAGAGCCTTACCTCTGTGAACTTCACTCACCTAACCATTGACAATTGCAGCAACTTGGGATAAATATGGCTTGACTTGTAAGGGCTCTAGGCTATTAGCCTAGTAACCTCCTATGAACCTATGAAATAGATCTTATCTGTCTGCCTATATCTAATCTATTTGTCTATTTGTCTATCTATATATCTATCCCCTTGTCAATGCCCTCTCTCAAGCTGAGCCTTTTTTCCCCAAGAGGGCCATACCAGTCAATTGTAGAGGAAAATTTGTAAATACCCATCCATTTACCTAGTTTGTTTAACAGAAGATGGTGAGTTTCACTGCTTAACATGCAGGGGAACTTTATCCCAGTGGTTTGAGAGATGCTGGGTTAGAAACCTGTCCCTCCAGTGTTTTTTATTTATCTCTTGGGATAGAAATAAGTCCCTGGTTCTGGTATTCTTGGAGATATTGGACTTGCAGAGAAACAGGATGTCTAGGGCAATTGAGTCTCATTTGCACACTAAGCAGAGACGTCTCTTCAAAAGTATATAAAGACAACTGAGCAAAGGAATAGAGCTTCCAGACTGTCCTGGTTGCTCAGTGATATTAAGCTTGCAATTTTTTTAATTAGAAACCTTTAGGCTCTTTCTAATTGTTTGATATATTTAGTGATATACATCCCAAAGGGAGCACTTACTTAGTAATTAATCAATGCTGAGTATGAGGCAGTGATTATCTGTTTAGACCTTGATGACATTCCTTTGGCATGGCTAAATAAAAGGATTTCCTGACAACCATTGTTGTATGATGGTTAAAAGAGAGGGAGCTATCAACCAGAGAACCTAAGTTCCTGACTATATTTTAATTTTTTAGTGATGTGTGATCTATGTTGTATGAAATGGGGAAGAGTTGTCAATGAAAAATGATGATACTACACTTTTTTATCAATTAGTTTGAGTCCATTTTTAGTACATAGAGTTTAATAGGGAAAGTTCATTCTGGAGGGTTTGTGTGCAATAGAGTGACTTAACAACAAACTCTAGTTTGCAGTCTTCTGCAAACATTTAGATCCAGAGGTCTTGTCTCTCTGCCTGTAGATCTAAGAAGTTAATACCAAAAAGGGAGAGTTCCCAGCACTGAGCCCCAAGGGACCCTGCTGGTCACTGTCGTACTTTCTGATGAGGCACCTGCAACTCAAACTGTGTGGGTTCTTTCTTTCAAGTATGGGTCGATTTTTAAAGCATTTAGGTTTTGTATGATGCCAGCATGGAGAATGGCATTGAAGGCCTTGGCTGTATAGACTGCATGGCCACCATTTGCAGCCTGTTAAACCCTTTTGAAGAAGCTTATCCTGATTAAATAGAGAAGTTCTGCCCTTCTCAAAGCCAAACTGTTGGGGACCAAGTCTAACAAGATTCTTGATATCACATTTTATGAGATTAATTACAATGCATTCCATGGCTGTGCAGATGAGGCTTGTAAGGTCGATAAGTCAGTAGTTACCTGGGCTGGTTGTGAGGCCACTCTTATGGAGGGACATAACCACTACAGTGTGCCAATCAACAGGAACAAAACCTAGATTAAGCAGTCTGAGTAATACAGTATATATTGTCAGATCCCACAAAGGTAGTATTTTTGGTCTTAGTAAGCACTTTCAGTAAATGATCTTTACAGAATTTGGGAAGTGAGGGATTCAGATGTTTTGGGTCTTTGAATAGAAGTCTTGGGTGTAAAGCTGGCAGTAAATTTGTTTGCATGTATATTGGCAATGTCTACTGGGTCAGAACAGAAGGCATCATGATTTTTTAGTTTTCCAATGTAGCTAATTATATTTGGCTTTTGTAATGTGCATGTATGTATATAAAAGTGTGTGTGTGTGTGTGTGTACATATATATATATATATATATATATATATATATATATATATATATATATATATATATATCTGTGTGTGTGTGTGTGTACATATGTCTGGTTTACCTTTGCTTGGTTGACAAAATAAATGTCAACTTCCAAAAGAAAATCACAAAAGTCAACATACTACTAACAATACACCGAAAGCAATCTCCATACTCACAGCTAATTATGTATACTAACTCTTAGATTGCACAAAAGTGGGGAAAGGGAATATTCCCCCACCCTAACAACTGAGCAATCTCACACCCTAGTCGACCAAATGCATTCAACAAAACAGATGTTGATCAAACAGAACCCATTTATTATATGTCTGTGTGTGCGCCTGAGCGCCAGTATTATTCAATCTGCATATAAAGCAGGTTATACTTGTCAACCCATTCCAGCACTTCACACAACTCATCATAATTAACTTTAACATGGTTCCTTCAGGGAAATGTAAATCCAGTTCTCATGGGTCCTTCAGAGAAAAGCAAATCCACTTCTCTAGGGTCCTTCAGGGAAAAGCAAGTCCAGCCCTCCCTTTTCTGCATGGTTAACAACTTGGGACTTGCACTGTAAAATATGCATCAGCTGATTCCATACAAATGCTATGTGATCATAGTTACAGGTGCATTTCTTGATTGGATTATGTATTCTTCAGTTACATACCTTTCTTTCTTTTTTTTTTTCTTTCCACATAATTTTTATTGATTTTTATAAATACAGGTGTAACAAACTATTAAACAATGAGAATAAACCCAACTATATACAGTGTCCATAACAGATATGCTTTTGTCAATACATTCACATTTTATCTAACAATTTTTTAAGTTTTAACCAAGCCAGTTGTTTATGTTGTCATTCTTGAAGTTCTTGAAGTATAGTCAACAATTCTCTATTACATACAATTTTGGCCAATGATATAAATTCCACAAATAATATAATTGTTTTACTTTTCCAATTTGAGGTAATGTTTTTTCTTGTTATTGCAAGGAGGGACCAGAGGAGGTGCACTTGTGTACCTGGAATGTACGCTGTTTTGGACTGTTAAATAATAACAGTGAGTCAGTCACTTCAGATTTATCCGACCACAACACTTTTATAAAAGATTTAAATTCCAGCCAAAAAGGGATTACAGTTTTACATTCTATAAATATATGCTCCCCGTCTGCACATACTGCTTCTTCACATTTCCAGCATTCCAATATTTCATTTCTAGATTTCATTTCCACTTTATGAGGAGTAAAGAAACTTTTGCGAATGAATTTCCATGCGTAGATTTTCCAAAAGGGAGATGATGTAGTATTACTAACTGATTTAAGTTTTTTTTTTCTCCTATTCTGAAAATCTGAATTTATTAACCTTTTCTGCGTAATTCCATAGAGATTCATCTGGGGTTTGTATGCCCATTCGTAGTGTCCTTTATAATCTTGACACTGAAAACCCATCATTATTGCATAATGTATTAATTTCACAAAAAAAGTGATAGAATTTTGGGTCTAGATGTGGATTTCACTATCTGACTTATTTTGAATTAATTTACTATATACTCTCTGAATGTCTGTATGTTTAGCCAGTTGTTCTGATTTATGTTATATCTTGGTATGAGGGAAGTGGCTTCCTGTATATAATTGGAGTCAAGAAATTGATACCAGGATACTAATCTATTTCCTTTCATTTCTCCTATTATTTCATAAGAGTCCAAACATTTGTTTGTAAATGCTATCGGAAACATTAAAAATAAAAGGTTTCTTATCTTGTAATCTTTGTTCAGTATTTGTTTATAGTTCTTTGCTATGTAGTTAACAAAGGGAGAGACATTTGCTTTTTTACTTGTATTATAACAAAAGTTTTTTATGACCATATAAATATTTTCTGCTTCAGAAAACATATCATTATTTATTGTTTCCCCACTATTATCAACTAACATTGTTTCATGTAAGTTTTTCTAATTAGATGTGTTCTTATGATTTAGCCATTGACTTATGACGTTATGAATGATTGATTCTGCATATAGTTCTAAGTGTGGAAAAGCTATTCCACCCTCTTCCTAATTTCTGTAATGCCAAGCGTAACTAATTCTTGTTTTTTGGGGAAACCAAAGAAATTTAACTAATAAAGACTTAAGTTGCTTCATTAATTTTTTGGAAGGCGAAGCTATTATAGTTTAGTTCATAGTTCATAGTTTAGTACTAAGCTAACTGCCCTTGCGAGCCATTTTAAGCCTAGCCAATTATCCTTTGTGAGACTCAAACCCTGCACCTCGTGTGTGTAAAGGCAAACACCTTAACCATTAAGCCATCCTCCCAACCTGTTTGGAAAATATATACAATTTTAGGTAGTATAAACATTTTAACTAAGGTTAACCTTTCCTCCATGGTAAAGAACATTTTATTCCATTTGTTTAAGTGGTCCTTGAAAGTGTTTATTAAAATTGAAAAAAAAAACACTTCACAGTACCTCCAAAAAATGCCTGGAACACACCAATAAGTGCCAACGACTGCCAAAAATAATCCACAATTTATTGTCATAAAACATGAACACGAACACGAACTGGAACGACAAGCAGACTTGCAAACAAACGAACGAACAAATGTAGCATACAAAGTTAGAGTTAAGTGCTTTCAACCATTACTGGTCTTCATCAGAACTACTACTTTCATGTTTATCTGCTACTTAAATAAACTTTGTGGTGCCAAAACTGCTCATTCCTTTTTAAAGTCATACTAACACATATAAAACAAGTAAATAAATAAATAACTGAATGACTACAAAAGAGTCTCCTAACCATAATATTCTCAGTTCATGAAGCAACTACACATTAAAAATTACTCGTCAATTAAATACAATACCTTAATTAAATACAAGCGTACATGTGCGTACGCATGTTATGTAAGCAATATAATGTACAAACATCAACAGACCTATTAATATTTATAAATATGTTGTATATAAATAAAAAAATGTTTATATATGTATAAATTTATGATAGTAAAATGTGTATATTTATGTGCAGATGAATTTGTTTATATTATATTTACAAATTGTTTATTAAAATTTTTTATTATTAAAAATTAAAATTAAAAATTAAAAATTATTTAGATTGAATCTCTAACCAAATACTATATAATATATAATAATTAAATAGATAGATAAGTAACTAGATATTTAAATAATAGTAATAATAATAGTAATAGTAATAATAACTATAACAGTAGCAAGGACAACAAAGATGGACATGGACTTATTATATATTCATTCAACAATCAACTAATCCAATTTAAAAAAAAAAAATTAAAAAACTTTGTTAAAAACTTTATTACTTTACATGCAATAATAATTTAAAAAATTTTTAAAGATTTTTCAAAATATAAGTTTATAAATTGAGTAAATATTAATAAATAATAAATAAATAAATAAATATATGTCTTATAGTTATTTTTATATATCTCACTTTATACTAATAACAATGATTTAGTTGATATAAATTCATTTAATCCGGGAAAAGTGGTGGCATCTAAATATATCTGCCACCATGTTTCTTTGTATGCTAGTAAACGTTTAATATCACCACCTCTAGGATCCATTTCAATAGTGTCAAGAATGCTAAACATAAAATTATGATCATCACCTTCAATATCAACATGTCTGGATAAAGCATTGGTTTTATCCTTGATCTTAATACTATATATGTGATCATATATACGTCTTTTAAGACATCTTTCTGTCTTTCCAACATAAAAACCTGAGCATTTTCCACATTTAGCTAAATATACTACGTTTTTTGTATTACAATTACCATATCTACATTTTATATTGGATTTTAATCCATTCTGTAGTTTTATTTTATTTTCCAAAGACATGTATCTGCATTGATTGCAGAATCCACATTTACTACTTCTTGTGTTGTTACTCAAAAATTTTTTTTTCTCCTCTATGTGTCTATGTTCCATAAGAAACTTCATATTTTTACCCATTTTGTATATGAAATTGGGTTTAGATCCCAATAGTTTTACCAAACTTATGTCACTACTAATCAAATACCAAAATTTATAAATAATTCTTTATATCTGATCTACACCTAAATTATATTGTAGTATAAACATTTTCTGATAGCTATTATTCGATATGTTTGTAAGGGATTTTATGTCATCATTTTGAAAAAATATATCACCAACTCCCAAAAGTGGTCTGTATTTAATATTCCATTGGTTGGTGACATATGTTATTGTTGCGTCCAACATTTCTTCAGTATATCCTCTTTGAATAAATAAACTTTTAATAAACTGTAATTCTTTTTTCATATCCTCAAAGTTAGAAACCATACGTGCTGCACGAACTCATTGCCCCTTAAAAACATTTTGTTTAACTTTATGTGGGTGACAGCTGTTATATGCTAAATAGCTATTGGAGAAAGTGCTTTTCCTATGGATTGTAGAATGAACAATACCCTCATTATAATAGATATGGGTATCCAGATACGGTAATCCATATTTACCCTGAGTATAAGTAAATTTCAAATATTCACTACTTGTGTTAAGAAATCCTATAAATTGTTGCAACATTTCTAGTTCACCTTCCCATAGGATATAAATATCATCAAGAAACCTTGAATAATATCTTACATAAGTAAAATATTGACTGGGGAACAAAGTGGTGTCCTCCCAATTAAGCATAATGAGGTTTGCATATATGGGGGCACAAGCTGCCCCCATAGCTACCCCCCTCGTTTGCTTTAAATATTCTCCTTCAAAATATATAAAGTTATTATCTAAAACAATAGACATCATTTCTACCAATAAACATATTTCGTCCCAGTCAAAGTTAGTATGTTTAACTATTCTATTTTTAAATGCATCCAAGCCTTCCTGTTTTGGGATACATGAGAATAAGTCGATAACATCCACTGTAACTGTAATTAAACAAGTAGTGAAATTATTACTATTCTTTACTATGTCTATTGGAAAATTAGCTAAAAAAAACAGGAATCCTTAACCATGTGTTTAATTGTTGAATACATACTTTTTAATTGAATATCTATATACTTACCAATAAAAAATGTTTTAGAATTACTACCCGTGACTATCGGTCTAAAAGGAGGGTCTATAGTATTTTTATGTATTTTAGGTATTCCTATAAGTGTTGCTACTTTAGGAAATTTGACCTTTATGAATTTATATATTTCTTCAGTAATATGACCATCTAATAAATATTCCTCTATATATGAATCAATACGTTGATAAGCTATATGTAATTCATTAAGGGAGATCGTCTCATAATTACCTGATAGATACAAGATATCATATATTTTCTTAATATATTGTATATTATCATAAAGCACTATCCCTTCCCCCTTGTCTGGTTTCATTATTCTAATATTACTATCATTCCTAATTTCATTTAGTAATTTCAATTCATTTTGTGATAGGTTGTTGGTATTAGTAATCTGTTTCAAGTTAAAACTTTCCTGATATAATTCCCTTGTTACTACTCTATCAAAGGTATCTATAGCAGGATGATTAGGTTGTGTAAAAGTACTAGATTTGTTACACAAATTGCTAAATTTAGTATTAGTATATTCAGTTTTTGGTAAATTATTAAAAAATACTTCCAAATTAATCTTTCTAACATATTTCTTAAAATCTATCAATAATTCAGTTAAGTTAAAATTTGGATTAGGAATAAATTTCATACCCTTCACAAATAAATCAAAATAAACACTGTTGATTACAATATTAGAATAATTATAAATATTAAAGTTTTTATAGGTATAAACATTTCCATGAATAGTTATTTCATCATCTTTGTTGTAATTATTGCTGTTTATATTCATCAACATGTGGATAGGTTTCACACGTTGATGAATATAAACAGCAATAATGACAACAAAGATGACAAAATAACTATTAATGGAAATGTTTATACCTATAAAAACTTTAATATTTATAATTATTCTAATATTGTAATCAACAGTGTTATTGTTATTTCTGAAGGAAATTTATTCCTAATCAATTTTAACTTAACTGAATTATTGATAGATTTAAGATATATGTTAGATTAATTTGAAGTATTTTTTAATAATTTACAAAACTGAATATACTAATACTAAATTTAACAATTTGTGTAACAAATCTAGCACTTTTACACCACCTAATCATCCTGCTATAGATACCTTTGATAGAGTAGTAACAAGGGAATTATATCAGGAAAGTTTTAATTTGAAACAGATTACTAATACCAACAACATATCACAAAATGAATTGAAATTACTAAATGAAATTAGGAATGATAGTAATATTAGAATAATGAAACCAGTCAAGGGGGGAGGGATAGTGCTTTATGATAACATACAATATATTAAGAAAATATATGATATCTTGTATCTATCAGGTAATTATGAGATGATCTCCCTTAATGAATTACATAAAGCTTATCAACGTATTAATTCATATATAGAGGAATATTTATTAGATGGTCGTATTACTGAAGAAATATATAAATTCATAAAGGTCAAATTTCTTAAAGTAGCAACACTTATAGGAATACCTAAAATACATAAAAAAATATAGACCCTCCTTTTAGACCAATAGTCTCGGGTAGTAATTCTAAAACATTTTTTATTGGTAAGTATATAGATATTCAATTAAAAAGTATGTATTCGACAATTAAACACATGGTTAAGGATTCCTGTTTTTTTTTAGCTAATTTTGCAATAGACATAGTAAAGAATACTGAATTATAATTACAGTTACATTGTTTAACACTTATTCTCATGTATCCCAAAAGCAGGAAGGCTTGGGCATTTAAAAATAGTATAGTTAAACATACTAACTTTGACTGGGACGAAATATGTTTATTGGTAGAAATGATGTCTATTGTTTTAGATAATAACTTTGCTGTTTTGAAGGAGAATATTTTAACAAGCGAGGGGAGCTATGGGGCGGCTTTGCCCCATATATAAAACCTCGTTATGCTTAATTGGGAGGACACCTTGTTCCCAGTCAATATTTTACTTATGTAAGATATTATTCAAGGTTTCTTGATGATATTTATATCCTATGGGAAGGTGAACTAGAAATGTTGCAACAATTTATAGGATTTCTTAACACAAGTAGTGAATATTTGAAATTTACTTATACTCAGGGTAAATATGGATTACCGTATCTGGATACCCATATCTATAATGAGGGTATTGTCTATTCTACAATCCATAGGAAAAGCACTTTCTCCAATAGCTATTTAGCATATAACAGCTGTCACCCACATAAAGTTAAACAAAATGTTTTTAAGGGGCAATGCATTTGTGCAGCACATATGGTTTCTAACTTTGAGGATATGAAAAAAGAATTACAGTTTATTAAAAGTTTATTTATTCAAAGAAAGAGGATATCCTGAAGAAATGTTGGACGCAACAATAACATATGTCACCAACCAATGGAATATTAAATACAGACCGCTTTTGGGAGTTGGTGATATATTTTTTCAAAATGGTGACATAAAATCCCTTACAAACATGTTGAATAATAGCTATCAGAAAATGTTTATACTACAATATAATTTAGGTGTAGATCAGATAAAAATAATTATTTATAAATTTTGGTATTTGATTAGTAGTGACATAAGTTTGGTAAAACTATTGGGATCTAAACCCAATTTCATATACAAAATGGGTAAAGATATGAAGATTCTTATGGAACATAGACACATAGAGGAGAAAAATAAAAAATTTTTGAGTAACAGCACAAGAAGTAGTAAATGTGGATTCTGCAATCAATGCAGATACATGTCTTTGGAAAATAAAATAAAACTACAGAATGGATTAAAATCCAATATAAAATGTAGATATGGTAATTGTAATACAAAAAACGTAGTATATTTAGCTAAATGTGGAAAATGCTCAGGTTTTTACATTGGAAAGACAGAAAGATGTCTTAAAAGACGTATATATGACCACATATATAGTATTAAGATCAAGGATAAAACCAATGCTTTATCCAGACATGTTGATATTGAAGGTGATGATCATAATTTTATGTTTAGCATTCTTGACACTATTGAAATTGATCCTAGAGGTGGTGATATTAAAAGTTTACTAGCATACAAAGAAACATGGTGGCAGATATATTTAGATGCCACCACTTTTCCCGGATTAAATGAATTTATATCAACTAAATCATTGTTATTAGTATAAAGTGAGATATATAAAAATAACTATAAGACATATATTTATTTATTTATTTATTATTTATTAATATTTACTCAATTTATAAACTTATATTTTGAAAAATCTTTTTAAATTTTTTAAATTATTATTATATTGCATGTAAAGTAATAAAGTTTTTAACAAAGTTTTTAAATTTTTCTTTTTAAATTGGATTAGTTGATTGTTGAATGAATATATAATAAGTCCATGTCCATCTTTGTTGTCCTTGCTGCTGTTATAGTTATTATTACTATTACTATTATTATTATTATTATTTAAATATCTAGTTACTTATCTATTTAATTATTATATATTATATAGTATTTGGTTAGAGATTGAATCTAAATAATTTTTAATTTTTAATTTTAATTTTTAATAATAAAAAATTTTAATAAACAATTTGTAAATATAATATAAACAAATTCATCCGCACATAAGTATACAGATTTTACTATCATAAATTTATACATATATAAACAATTTTTTATTTATATACAACATATTTATAAATATTAATAGGTCTGTTGATGTTTGTACATTATATTGCTTACATAACACGCGTACGCACATGTACGCTTGTATTTAATTAAGGTATTGTATTTTATTGACGAGTAATTTTTAATGTGTAGTTGCTTCATGAACTGAGAATGTTATGGTTAGGAGACTCTTTTGTAGTCATTCAGTTATTTATTTACTTGTTTTATATGTGTTAGTATGACTTTAAAAAGGAATGAGCAGTTTTGGCGCCACAAAGTTTATTCAAGTAGCAGATAAACATGAAAGTAATAGTTCTGATGAAGACCAGTAATGGTCGAAAGCGCTTAGCTCTATGCTACATTTGTTCGTTCGTTTGTTTGCAAGTCTGCTTGTTGTTCCAGTTCTTGTTCGTGTTTTATGACAATAAATTGTGGATTATTTTTGTCAGTCGTTGGCACTTATTGGTGTGTTCCAGGCATTTATTAAAATTGAGTAATTTATTTGTAAAGTATCTTTCCAATTTCTTTTTATATATGTCCCTAAATATTTAAACATAGTATTCACCCAGTTAAAATTATTATATTTTCCAAGATAGGGTTTATTTTTTTGTTCAGCAAAATAGTTTCAGTTTTGTTATGATTAAAATTTAGGCCACAACTCTTTTCAAAATTATGTAGAGATTTCATAATGTGTTCAATTGAAGAGTCTATGTCCCCAATTGTTAATAAAATATCAATAGCAAAAAGCTGAGTTTTGGAGTTATAGTTGGCATTAACATAAAAGCTACTTATCATTAGTTCTTATATAATTGGCTAAAGGTTCCACTGACATAGCAAATAATAAGGGAGATAGAGGACATGCTTGCTTGGTGCCTTTAAATATTTTAAGTGGTCCTAATAAAAAAGCTCCAATTTTAATATATGATATAGAAGTGGTATATAATTTCCTTAACAGTTTTATACAATCTGAGGAAAATTGTACATTTCTAATACTTTATATAAACATGGCCAGCTTATATAATCAAAAGCTTTATCTAGATCCAAGCTAATGATTGTTAATTCCTTTTTTTTTGTTTGCATAGTCTATTAAGGTTAGAAGTCTAATGACATTATCTTGGGCCTTTCTGTGTGAGATAACCCTCTTTGATCATCTGTTATTATTTTTGGCAAAAAGTGATTTAATCTATCTGCCAGAAGTGATGTAAAAATCTTGTAGTCTACATTCAAAAGAGAAATAGAGTGATAGGAAGTCACTAGATTAGGGTCTTTTTCATGCTTTAAGATGGATGAAATCATGGCATACTTCCATGAAGGGAAAACACTGTCATTCTTTACAAATTCTTCAAAAATATCAATTAAGATCCTTAAAGTCTCATCTGGAATTATCTTATATATTTCTCTTATTAGTCCATCAAGACCTGGAGCCTTATTGTTTTTAATGTTTTGTATTCTTTCCTTAAGTTCCTTTAATGATATTGGTTTAAGTAGTCTAGTGTTTTGTTCCTTTGTTATTTTTTTATTTTATGTTGTCTTTCAAAAATTCGTCCTGTAGGGTGTTGTCAGTATTATTTAAATTGGTGCTATTCACTGTTTGATGATGTGTTCTAAAGGCCTCTAATATTTCTTTTAAATCAGTTGTATGTTTAGGTTTCTTCTTGGAATTATCTATAATTTCTTTAATATGATTGGCATTTGTCAGGCTTTTAGATTTAATTGCAAGTCTATGCATATTTCTAGTATTGATTGAATACATTTGTAGTTTTATTCTCTCTAAATTTATTGCTACTTTGTGATTCAAAATCTCTGTGTAAGGCACATTCAATTGTTTTATTTCAGAAATTCTAGCAACATCTTTCATGTCTAAGTTCATTTTTAATATATCAATTTTTGATTGTATTCTTATTAACTCCTTGTCCCATTCCTTCCTTTTGTTTAGATACCGGCTTTTAGTTTTACCATATAAATATGATTTTAATGTATGCCAGAGTATAATTCTAGAAGTCTCATTATTATCACTGATAAAGAAATAATTTTATTTCTTTTAACAGCCATTCTTTAAAATCATTTAGTTTAGTAATATATGCAGGTAGTCTCTGCCAGAAAATCAAGTCCCTAGATGTTATGTGTACTTTAAAGAAGATAGCATTGTGGCCGGATAGTGGACATGAACTGATCATAACCTCCTGTATCATGGATATTAAGTCATTGGTAACAAATATCTTATCTATAGTTGTTTGTGTACCGAACCTATAACAGTAATCGGTATATTGAAGGGATTCTGACTTAGATATCCCTCTTATTTAAAACGCTAGCTTTTTGGCTGTGGCTGACAATCTAAAGTTACCATTTTTAGCAGTGCCATTCTTAGAAAGGATACAATGAATGTCTCCTGCACATATAATGTCTCCTTTAGCTTTGATTAAGATTAATTATAAATATTTATTTGCTGTTTCTGCTCCAATACCTGGTATCCAGTATACATTAACTAGAGTGATATACTTTCTGTTTATCTCTAATGTTACCATACTCAACATACCATTTTTGTCTGAATATGAATCAATACCTTTAGGTATAGGTAGGGATTTTTTCCACAAGATCATAGTGCCCTTTCTCTTGCTCTGGTAATGAGATTCAACAAGTATTGAGTATCCATTAAAAAAACATTCTATTCACATCCTTTTCTATTAAATGAGTTTCTTGTATGAAAACAATGTCCACTTTGTTTGTTTTGAGATATTTACATAAACTTCCTCTCTTTATATTATTATTAAGGCCATTGGTATTAATTGAAACACATTTATAAGCAGACATATTTGAAGACACATTTTTGTGTTATTTATTCTATTATGGACAAAAATATAACTTTAAACATATCTAATATGTTATTTGTAACTATATACAACTCCAAACATGGAATATGATATTCCTGGTTTAATGAGCAAGTCATTGAAGCCAACTTCTACCATCCTACAATCGTTGGCCATTATCAGTCTAATGCTTCTGCCTTGGTTTAATGAATAGCACAATATGTGTCAAAATATGACAACTCTCCTAATATGCGTAGGACAACTAATCAACCCGTTAGGGTGTCATTAAATTACATATTAATTACTTCAGTCAGACAATTATGAACATAAAATAAAGTATCTGTTAACAGTGACACAAACCATTCTATTTTCAAATGGTAAAGGTTCTAGGTCTATTAAGTAGTAGAACATTTGTTACTCATTGCTGATAATGAAAAAAGCAAAGAAGTTTATGCTTATAATATATTAGAGATTTTATCTGACTTAATAGCGCACTTATGTCAAACCCTCTTTATTTTGTAATTGATACTAAGAGTTTGCAATAGAATGTAATAAATATAATGACCTCCTAACTTTAACTAGTATTTAGCACATATTCCAAATGAATACAGTGAGAATTATATATTTACCAAACTTTTTCATATCAACTTTTGCTGAACACATTATAACATTGTATAAGAATTGTGACGAACAAAAGGAAGATGTCTCTAATAACTCTAAACATTATCATGTCTTATTATTCGCTTGTATAAGGGATGTTTCAAATTTCCCCTATTATATCTCCTTACTATTGTATATCCAGAAAAAAGAAAATATTTTGGTCTGTCTGTGTTATTGCATAAATCTTCAGGAACTTGCATATGTGCAATTTCTGTGATCTAAATTAGTAGATTTGCACATATCCATTAAGTTAGCATATAGTTGGATAAAGCATTACATACATACACTTCTAAACATAAAGGTGCCATTGTATCTTTTTCTTTTTCCTTTTTACTCATCATAGTGTAAACTTATATACCAAGAATACAGCAATATTTCATTTTACTTCTATTAAACAACTTCAGTTTACCCTGACAGTGTTAGAGATTATAAACAACTATCTATATCTATCAGATTAATTAAACATGTTATTTTCATATTCAAAATGCTTTACTGAATAATCTTGTAAACAAAAACATTTCTAATACCTTTTCCTGCTCAATTTCGAATGGGATTGCATTTCTGAAGCTTAGATAAGCTTGTACAGTCTGTTGTGAAGCCCAGCTACTGAAATCCGGTGTCCTTACCATCGCACAGCATCACATAGTGATGATGAATATTCAAAGGTCATGCAGTTCTTTTTTTCATGCTATAAATCAACAGGAGGGCCGCTGTGTGCAAGAAAACGGCTGTACTGCACTCGAGAGTCTAAATAAGTTAAGCTTTTGAATATTCTGGCGATAAAAAGTGTCTCGAGGGTAGTATTAGCAAGATTTTTGCATCTAGATAAGATTACCCACCACAGCTAATCTAACAGTATCCGCTATATTGATGAATATACTATAAAGACACTATGGTTTTAAACGTATTGAATCAGTTGTAAGCATAAAACATCAATTTCTTTATATTTCTGCCCTCAATTTCAGTATAGTATAATAAAAACAAATCTGTCTGCACTTTAAGAACTGCATTTTTACTGTCCCCCCCCCCTTTTTTATGTAACCCACAGTGCACAGCACCATTAAATAGAAGGTATGTTATTACTTTCACCACCTAACAGTAGTTTTACTAAGTGGGTATTATGCCTCCAAGGTATTATATGCTTTATTTCTTTATAGGTTTTAATCTACAAAAAGGCACAATGGATATATATATATAAGATTGTCAGCATAATAGTGGCACTTCGTGTCTATATAGGCTTCTGATCAAGTAATAAGCAACTAGATGCAGTTTAAACAGCCTATTCTTATACATTTTTATTTTATAATCAGTGAGATATATAAAAAATAAGATTTTTACCTTTACCTTAGGGTTTGTTCAATTGTTTTCATAACATTTAGATAAGTTCTATCAGAAGGATAATATTACATGTGAAAATTAGTAGATTTATTTCCCTTTTAGTTTTTTGTTAGTTTTGTCATTTGTAGATAGTTTGCCATTGATAGCTTGTCTTTTCAGACTTGGTAGTGAAATATCCATATCTTCTATTTTGTCCAACAAAATCTGTTGCTTCTTTGAGGTTAAATATTTTTTGACCATCCGAGAGGGTGATCTTAATTCTTGCAGGGAATAAGATCTGAGCTTTTATATCAGCCTTTTTCAAACTTTTGATGAGAGGGACACATTATTTTCTTTTGTTATTGTAGTGGAAGCATAGTCCTTATCAAACCTTATGACTGATACTGAGACTTGGTTCAAGGCTCCAGAGAGCACCCCTACACTACCAGGCTATAACTCATACCACACTTTTTGGCCATGTAACTTGGACCGAAACACCAAAGGCGGAAGTGTGTCCATATTCATTAAGGATATCCACACCTCCAGGCAAGCTGCTCAGCATAATGCATCCGAAGTTATCCAAGTGCAACTAACTCTGGGCAAAACTGCAATCCAAATTGTAGCTTGCTACAGATCCCCCACCGTGCCCCAGGATTCCCACTCCTCTTTTCTTGATGTACTGGAAAATATTAGGGTTCAACCAAACACCCTAATAATGGGTGAATTCAAATACCCCACCATTAACTGGGAAACTACTCGTGTACCAACTCCTTAGCTCAACGCTTTCTGGAATTCATAAACTCCAATGCCTTGGATCAACTTATCCACACCCCCACCAGGGGCAACAATATCCTAGACCTAGTCATTACCAACATGAGTGACCGGTGTTCCACACCTGAAGTCAACTCCTCATTGGTCCAGTCCGACCATAAGCTAATCACCCTTGATATCCACATCCCGCCCCCACCCCCCATTAAGGAAACCATGGTAAAAAATTTCTCCAAAGCCAACTTCATGCTTCTTAAGACAGAAGTGGTGAAGTTCATGACACCCATGCAGATGGACAATACAGTTACAACTGCTGAATTTTACACAAATGCACTCTATAAGCACTTAAATGAGTGCATGGATTGTGCTATCCCAAACAGAACCAAGACGCTATCCTCCAAAAAAAGGAAGCCAATCTGGTGGTCCCCTGCCATAAACAAACTGTACAACAGAAGGAAGAAACTGTTGCAAAAGAGAGTTAAAATCCCATGAGTGGAGGAGCTTCCTGGTCAGCCTCAGTAAGAAGCTAAGATCCCTTATAAGATCCTCCAAAGCTAGCTACAAAAACAAAATCACCACTAATTCTAAGGACAACCACAAAGCATTCTATAGCTATGTCAAGAATCTCGATGGCAACACCCAGATCTGTTCTGAGTTACAGCACAACGGCACAAAAATTACGGAACCAATTGATATTGCCAACATCCTGGCAGATAGATTCAGTGCTAACTTTACCCCCCCCCTCACCCCCTAAAGGGCCCATATCTATACAGGAAGAATGCAGAGTCCCTGTAATCACAACTACACAAGTAAAAGCTGCACTCTCTAAAGCCAAAAACACAGCATCCATGGGACCGGACAACATCCCAGGCTGCATTTTACATGAACTTCAGAATGAACTGGCTCCCCATTTAAGCACCATGTTCAAAAATAGCCTCGCGTCAGGCTTTGTGCCCACTGAATGGCACACAACAACAGTTATCCCACTGCACAAAGGGAGAGCCACCACTGATCCCGGGAACTATCGACCTATTAGCCTGACGAACCTGGTCTGCAAGGCCATAGAAAGTATCTTCATGGAACTCATAAACAAAGACATTGGTAACCTCCAAACTCTGGATCCCACCCAGTTTGGGATTGTGAAAGGCAGATCATGCCTCCTGAACCTGATCGACTTCTTTGAGGCAGTCACCAAAGCTGTAGATGAGGGTAAAGTGGTTCACACAGCCTATTTTGACCTCGCCAAGGCTTTCAACACCATCCCCCATTCTGGAATTATAGCTAAACTCACTAAACTAGGTATAAATCCCTACATCACAAGATGGGTTGCCAACTGGCTCACTGACAGAAACCACACTGTAAAAGTTGCAGACTCCAAATCTGACCTCAAAGCAGTGACAAGTGGAGTACCACAGGGTTCTGTCCTGGGACCTCTCCTGTTTGGTATCTACTTCTCTGAAGTACAGGCTAACACAGAAGGCCTCTGGCTAATGATGTTCGCAGATGACTGCAAACTAGGAGCCACAGTCAAGTCCCCAAATGATGTGGTCATCCTACAGAAGGGCCTCGCTGAGACAGATGCCTGGTGTCAGAGCCATGGCCTCAAGCTCAATGCCAAAAAGTGCAGTGTCATCCCCTTTAGTAAAAACTCTGTACCCATGAACTACCACATAGGCAGCAATCTACTTAACACTGAATGTGTGATAAGAGACCTTGGGACCCAGGTGGACAGTAGTCTCTCCTTTGATAGTCACATCATCACAGTAGTCAGGAAGTCCTTCTACGTGGCACACCTCATCATAAAAAGGTTCTCATCCAGGAAAAAAGAGGTCATTATTCCCCTCTACTCGACACTCATTAGACCCATTATAGAGTACAACGCCCCTTTTGGAATGTACCTCACAAGACATCTGCAGCAGCTGGAAAGGCCACAGAAGTACCTCACAAAGAGGATTACTGGCCTCAAACAAATGCCCTACACTGACCGCCTCAAAAACTCCAGCTTTACTCCATAGCATATCGCCTACTCCGAGGTCATCTCTGCCTAACATATAAAGCTATGTCAAACTCAGAGTTGTTGGACATGCTACACCTAAAGAAATCCCAATCCCTCCGTGCTACATGCTCTAGGGACCTAAACCTTGTCACCACAATAAACAGGACATGCTGGAGGGATAGATTCCTGTCCCAGAGACTTCCCATACTCTGTAGCAGGCTACCCATCTATGTCAAGCAAAGTTCTTCATTAGCACTCTTCAAGAAAAATCTTGATGAGTGGATGGGAAATAGGAAATACACCCCGGGGATCACTTCTGTGTCTCTGCTCGACAGTGGCACAGGAAAATAACCTTCTTGGGTGGTGTAAGCCAGGAAACCTTGTTGGCTAGGCTTACATAGGCCCTTGGGCCGATAGCCTAGTACCTACCTATGAACCTATGAACCTATTATATTTTTCCCATTGAGTTGTATTGAATTTCCCGACCAAGTTGTTCTCAGTACTAGCTCTTTGTCCTGTCTTGATAAAAACTTTAATATAATAGATCTCACTGCAGCTGGATTCTTGGAGAGAGATACGTTGGATAGAGTCCTATGAGCCCTCTCAATCCCAAATGAGAAGGACTCAGGAAGGTTCAATATTTTGGACAGCCATTCATTTAAAAACAGGACCATATTGCTTCCTTCCATTTTTTTGGGTACCCCATATATTATGATGTTGTTCCTTGTTGATCTGGACTGCAAATCTTCTACTTTCTCTAGTAATTGGTTGTTTTGTTTTAGAAGGAATTCTGTGTGAGTGTCATTTTCTGTCTGTCTCCCATCAATGTAATTTACAGTTTCTTCAATGGCTGCTATTTGTTTAGAATGTTTAGTAATAATTTTCTCCAGGTCTTCTATTTGTTTCTTACTTTCCTTTTTCATGTTCCCCATAATTTTTTCTAGGTTATCCATTTTCACAGAGAGGTCCTGTATGCTGGAAATTATTGTATGAAGTTCTTTTTTCATGGAACTATCTTGAGGAGAGGCTCTTGCATGACTCATAATTTTATCCAGTTGTACTAAGCTGTAGAACTTCTGACAGGAGATTTCTTGATAAAAGTCTCTGAAAACTGGGTTTCTTCTTTGTAGGTAATCCACAATATCAAGAAATATAACTTGTGAAAAAAAACTTCAAAGTTTTTTTAAGTTAGAACATAAAAATCCTGTCAGAAATAATCTTTACAGGCAGAGCATCAAAAGAGTGCTGCTATCACCTAGGCATCTTAGCCACTCCCCTCATACCTTTCTTTCTTGATGTGTTCCTCGTGTATGTTTATGCACACACACACACACACACACACACACACACACACACACACACACACACACACACACACACACACACACACACACACGCACACACGCGCACACACGCACACACACACACACACACACACACACATATATTTCAGCTATGAGAACAATGGTTACTGAACATTTATGCTGCACTGCATATCAGATGTTCATGTAGCTTTCAGTACTTCAGTCGTTTCTGAATGTAAATGAAATTACCCCACAGTCTGCATTGCACTTTTTCCTTTCTTTTCCAGTACATTTTACACAGGGCAGGTTAACAAAATATGCCCCCCCCCCCAAAATTCATCAACATAGTAGACAGAAGTCCTGAAATATCCTGCATAATGTGTGGGCTGTATACGTAAAAACTGGTCAGTAATACTAGATGTTGGTGATTATGATAATAGGTTGGGTTCCAAACCTGCAGTGACTTTTAAGAAAAATAAGTCTCTTAAATGTTTTTTTGAGAGGAAGTATGATGGTGGTAAGCAATTGTTAATTAATGGTACACGTAAATATGGTTCATGTTCACAATGTTGTTTGATCAACACTAATAGTTATTTTTACATACACAATAAGAAATATAAAAGGTAGCTCTTCATGTTCAAGAAATGTAGTTTATCTTGCTTGGTGTATGGTTTGCCCATCATATTATGTAGGCAAAACATCCAGAGTATTTAAGAGGAGTATTTATGAACACATTTCTGATATAAAAAATAGGAAAAAAGACTACTGCGCTATTTAGGCACATAGATTCATATAAAGAGCATTATTTTATATTTTTAGTACTGGAACAGGTTAAACCCGATGCCCAGGGTATATTATAGATGCTCATCTAGATAAGGCTGAATTAAAATAGAAATTAAAATTTGATGCTATGAATAGTCCTGGGTTAAATTATTCTTGTTCTATTGTCCCTTTGTGAAAACTGAAACATTATGATGCATTATAAATTTTTCTTATATAATTTTTATGCATGTATTTTTATATAAGTTAGACAATATTTTTATTGTTTATTGGGTGGTGCTTGCTTTAATTTTTTAAGTTCAATATAGCAATTGTTTAATGGTTTTATTAGTCATGTGACTGGATTTCTGCTATTAATTCAACATGGTGTGGATTTTAATTTGTTCTGAAGAAGTTCTCCAGTTGGGAATGAAAGCGCTCAACAAAAAACAACAAAGTCATTTCAGCTTTAAGCCAGTCAAGTGAATTTATTCCCTGGTGGTTTTGTGGTTTTTGGTTCATTTAACCTGCATAATGTGTTTACATGCATAGGTTCATAGGTGTGTTCTAGGCTAATGGCCCTGGCATCTTTATAAGCCTAGCCCATAGGATTACCCTGGCATCATGCCAACTGGCCTTAATTCCCAGTGCCTCTGTCGAGTAAAGCCACTGGAGTGATCCCCGGGGTGAATTTTCTATTTCCCATCCACTCACCAAGATTTCTCTTGAAGAGGGCCGGTGAGGTGCTCTGCTTGACATGTATGGGAAGTCTATTCCATAGCATGGGCAGTTTCTGGGTTATGAACCTGTCCCTCTAGCATGTTCTGTTGATTGTGGTAATGAGGTTGAGGTCTCTGGACCCTGTTGTGTGGAGGGATTGGGATTTCTTTAGATGTAGCATTTCTAACAGAGCTGGGTCTGACATGGCTTTGTAAGTCAAGCAGAGATTGCATCTAAGTAGGCAAGATGAGACAGAGAATAGTTTGAGTTTTTTTTGTCTGTCCATATAGGACAAATGTTTAAGGCCTAAGATCCTCTTTGTGAGGTACTTTTGCAGCCTCTCCAGTTGTTGCAGATGTTTAGTGAGGTATATGCCAAATGGGGCATTGTACTCAATGACTGGCCTAATGAGGCAAGAGTAGAGGGAGACAATGACCTCTTTCTTCCTGGATGCAAAACCCTTAGTAATGAGATGTGCCACATAGAAGGACTTTCTGACCACAGTTGCAATGTGGTGGTCAAAAGAGAGGTTGCTGTCAACCTGTGTTCCCAGATCTCTTATAACGCCTTCTGTGTTCAGTGAACTACCATCGATGTGGTAATTCATGGGAACTGGGTTTTTCCCCAAAGGGGATGATGGCACATTTTTTGGCATTGAGCTTAAGGCCATGGTTCTGACACCAGTCGTTGGTCTCAGTGAGGCCTTTCTGTAGGATGACAACATCACTCGGGGAGTTAATAATAGCTCCCGACTTGCAATCGTCTGTGAACTTTGTCAGCCAGAGTCCCTTTGTGTCAGCCTGTACTTCAGAGAAGTAGATACTAAACAGGAGAGGACCAGGACCGAACCCTGTGGGACTCCACTCGTGACTGGTTGGCAGTCTGACTTGGAGTCAGCTACTTTTACACTGTGGGTTCTACCTGTGAACCAGTTTGCAACCCACCTAGTGATATAGGGGTTGATGCTTAGCTTAGTGAGTTCTTCTATGATTCCTGAGTGGGAATGATATCAAAGGCCTTGGCTGGATCAAGGTAGGCTGTATAAACCCCTTGCCTTCATCCACAGCTCTGGTGACTGACTCAAAGAACTCGACCAAGTTGAGCAGGCATGATCTACTCTTCACAAAACCAAACTGTGTGGGATCCAGAGTTTGGAGATTCCCTATAGCCTTGTTTATTACATCCATGATGATGCATTCCATAGCTTTGCTTATCAGACTCATCAGGCTAATGGGGCAATAGTTCCCAGGGTCTGTAGTCACTCCTCCTTTGTGGAGAGGGATGACTATTTCAGTGCGCTATTTGGTAGAGACAAAGTCTGAGGTGAGGCTGTGATTGAACAGGACACACAGGTGAGGTGCCAGTTCCCTCTGTAGTTCATGTAGAACACATCCAGGTATATTGTCAGGTCCCATAGAAGCTGTATTCTTGGCTTTGGACAGTGCTGTTTTAACCTTTGCAGCAGTAATACTGGGTGCCTGGCAATCTACTGGTATTGTGACTGTTCCTTTGGGTGGGGAGAGAGGGGTAAAGTTGGCACTGAATCTGTCAGCCAGTATATTGCCAGTATCTGTTGGCTCGGTATAGGAGGTACCATTGTGCAGTAGCCTTGGAGATTCTTTACATAACTATAGAAGGCCTTGCGGTTTTCTTTACTATCTGCTGCAATTCTGTTTCCTTAAATTTATAGTCCAAAAAAAAGTACTGAGCTCAGTCTCTAGCCTAATAAATGACTCTGTCACATAATGTTGGTGTTGTATCCACATTGCAGTATTTTGTGACTTTGATTTATTTATTTATTTGCATTTGTTTACTGAGTCTGGATTGGAAAGCTCTTTTCAATGGAGGCCCAGGGAGAAAAGCTCTCACAAAAGTAGCGGTGTATGGTTGAACACATAAGCCACATAGACGTAGAATACTGTATAATGCTTATTCATAAGGTAAGGAACAGAATATAGTATTGCACAATAATAGACAATATTACAGTAGTAATTGTAGGAGGATCTATGTTTGCACTTAGAAAAAAATTATAGTGAATGGCTAATAATCAAATGTTAAACAATGAAAGTTTAATGTACCGAGAAAGCTTATCAGCAAAAAATAATTCATCTGATGGCCATAGTTGACCAACAACCAGGAAGTACCTTGATGCATAAAGTAAGCAAAGGCAACCTTTGTTTTAAATTTGATCTATTCCCCACTGTAGTGTGATCTTGGAGTTGGTATATATAGTTAGGGGGGTGTGTGGGAAGTGCAGCCCCTACCTTGGTTGGTTACGTTCACAATGTTGGCTAAGTATGACCATTCAATGAATTATTTTTCATTGTTAAGCTTTTTCGATAAGTTAAACTTTTATTTAACGTTCAATTATTAGCCATTCGCTGTAGTTTTTTTTCGATGTGCGAACATAGACCCATTGGAAATTAGCATGTAGAACAGTATTAAACTTTGGCAGCTCTAGAATTAGTTTCATATTTTATGTGTAGGAGTGCAGGCCATGGAAGCTCTACACTGACTCTGTTATGAACGAACACATGACTTATGTTTGCAGATGCGCCTAGTGTGGCAGCTTTATTCATCTCTAGTGATGGTACATATGACTGTGTCTTTTACAGAACCTTTGTATATGCATGATTACAGTGATTCTTCTAAAAATGTATATTATAAGAAGAGGTTAGTGGACTCTAGCAAAAAATCATCTACTGTTATAAAAAATATATTTCTTTTCTGCTTCTTCATGGACACAGATTACTAGAGCAGCTTTAAATTCTGGCAGGTATGGAATGAGTTTAATATTTTAAGTGAAACATACTTTCTGTAAAGCTGTAATAGGTTCATAGTGTGACAGTCTAGTACCATAACAGCTGACTTGTCTGCAGTTGGACTAGAACCTATGATGTGAATTAGGTGTGGCAAAATTACAAAATGAATCTCAGTGACACATGAAACAGACCTTGTCACTTTTCATCACATATCTCTCACAACCTCGTACTGCAAGAGATCTGGGCAAAGCCAAAAATAATGGGAGTGGGGAGGACAAAGTCCCAAAGTCAGGGATAGAGTTTAATTATTGCTGTTAAAAACTCAGAACCAGGTTTTGCATTACAATGCATTTTTGGAAGGACAGGTCAAAAACTAAAATCTTTGTCATTTAGTTACTTAAATCCTCAATGATTTGCCTGAGAACACCAAAAATTCAAGGCATAAATCTGAACAGTTGAGAGGCAGTGTCTCTTACAAGATGTAACCATGTGAATTAGGCCTAAGAAAAATGTAGAAATGTATATTTGTTATGGTGTGTGTGTGTGTGTGTGTGTGTGTGTGTGTGTGTGTGTGTGTGTGTGTGCACGCGCACGCGTGTGTGATTACACATAGTGTTTTTTATTTCTTTTTCTCCTTTTTGATTTTTTACAATTTGCCTGATTCTTCTGAAGGGAAACACCTGGAATTCCGATAAGATTATTTTCTGTCACTGACATTACAGTTCATGTCAGCCTGACTTGGGCATTGCTAGATATTGTGGAAGCTGAGCTGGTTTTGTAAAGTTGGCAGGCATCCTATATTCTACAACATTACACTGGTATTAAACCAGAGAATTTGAGAAAATTATTTATCTTAACTGAAGTTATATCCTTACAAAATAAAATGCATACACAAAATTAACATTTTTTCTTTCTGTTAAAAACAGATCTGAAAATTAATTTTCACACACTTCTTTTGAACTCTGTATGACTGCATTCTAGATATATCTCTTTGTATCTTTCTTTACACGCACATATGCCACTAAGCTGCTGCTATATTTAATTCTGTCAAACCGAAACTATGTATTACGGAAGCACAAATGTCTGTGGTTGTGAATGCAGTACACCATGCTTTGCTAAGCTTGTGTAGTCCCTGTTAAGCATCACGTACAGCTATTTACCACATTGCTTCATGGCTTGCTTATTTTGCTACAGTTTAGAAGGAAATTGATTTAGCTTTTAGAGTTCTGTTTAGCATGAAATACATATACATTTTCATGCACTCTAGTTTGACCAATACTACCCAGAAGAAGGGAACAGTAAATGTTTCAGAAGGGGAAGCACCTGGGTAGATTCATAAGAACAGCAGCTGAGAATTTTCTTTCATCCAGCAGGCAGTGATAAGATTTTGGCCCATCATCAGTGAAGATGACAAAATAGGAAAACTTTCCACCAAGGGTTATTTTTCTGAAATAATAGTACATTAGCCCTAGAATACTATGACTGCAATTCCACAGGAAGAATGGAAAGTCAGTACAAATGGAATCTAGGTTCAATATGTATAATGTATTATTTAATAGTAGTAATATTTGGTTAGGAAAATATTTATAAATGTGATGATTTATTAGTATTATTTATATAAAAATGTTTATTTACGAATATATTCACATAAAATGTGTTTATATATATTTTTATACATATTTAATGAAGTCAGAAACAATGTAAATGAGTGAAGTCAAAAAATGTCTTTACAAAGTGCACTGATGCTAGTTATCTGGTTGTGTTTAATAATGAAGGGAATTTAATCATGGAAAAAGGGATGGTGCACTAATAATTCAATTAAATGCATTATAATAAGGGTGGTTATGATTTTGGAGTATTGAAGGAGTGGAGGTGCTGTATTTTGTAGATTCCTTAAAACCAGAGCAGAGTGATAAAATGCATTCCTTTTTTCTGTCCAGTCTTTGGCACTCATTTGACAAAAATAGGTTGAAGATTCAGATGTCCATTTCACTCTGCCACAACTAAAATTTAGTCACTTCATCTGTTTTCATCTGCTGGAAGATAAGCAGTTACTCAATGGTCTTAGAACATGTAATTTTTTTCTCATCTAATTTGGACATGTGCCTTCTGAGTTTTATTTTGTTTTAACCAAAACACTATTTGGGCAAGATTTATTATTTCTGTGTTTGTCAGCATAGAATTTTTTAGTACTGAATTAAAGTTGTACTGAATTAAAGTTAAACGTTGTATTACTTTTTTTTAATTCAGTCACTGTGCTCCTCATTATGCTATATTAGGAGAGACCAGTCCTGGGATGCTGCATAAATAGTGATCAGTAATTAAACACAATATAGAAATCAAAGCTGGTAACTCAGTTCTGTTACAATGCAGGCTATTTCTGAGGAAAGGATTGCAATGAATTATGTTGTGCAATTATAATTCATTGTTTCATTCAAAAATAATCTGTTAGATATGTCTTCGTTAAAATGTTTAATCATTTTACTAAGATTGTCCATTCTGAGATGGTATCTAGTTCCTTCAAGAAAGGACAGGTCAGAAAATCCCTGACCGAATCATGTCTCTATTCAGAGAAGGTTCATATGACATTAGCTCCTTGATGTGGGCCAGGTATCTAACACGTATAGTCATGTTATTTATCGGTATCTAACACGTATAGTTATGTTATTTATCTTCTGCTGTGCCCATTATCAAATAGTTTCATGTATAGTACTGGCAGCAGCAGAAAACCATGTTGAATCTTTTCCTGCTACTGTCCCCTTTCTAGATGTATCCTTTCATTTGAGAATTAAAGCTTCCACATTTTATTTAACTGTGGAGCCTAATCAAGGGATGTAGGAAGATAAAAAGTCCATGTTGACTGAAACCACCTTTAAGGTAACAGAACCGCTGGGTCTATATTATATCACGAACCTTCAGATTATCGAACAGCATTTAATTGGAAATGCCATTTAGTGAACCCCCACACTCCCCGCTATTTATATATATCAACCCCTAGATTGCACTACAGTGGGGGAAAGGACAAATTTCCCGGTTCTTACTGTAATGCGATCTCAGTAAGAAGAGTTAGATGACCAGCATGTTCGATAAAATGCCATTCGATGATCTGTTCTTTCAATGAAATAATAGGGACCCCAGAACCACCACCATTCTTTCAGTTTAGTTGTTAAACATGATCTGCAGGGCTGTTATGCATTTAAAATACATTCCAAATCCCTACGTGAGTCATAAATGCAGTAGAAAAAAACCTGCAGAATTGTTACCCAACAAGATTTCTGGGACACATGCAGTAAGGGCAAATGGCACAGTCCACACTTCATACACAATGGAGTATCAATTGGTAATAAGTACATAATTTACAAGACCAAAACCATATAGCTTTTTTCAAATAGAACATGCCAGTTTTCTACATAACCTGATATGTTGCTCAGCATTACAGTAAGAAAACATCACAAAATGTACTTAGTGTGATAATAAAATACTGCCATATAAACATTCCCTGTGGTACACTTTAAACTGCTACCAAAACAACATAAACACACATGTACACAATAATCTCCAGCAGGTGACAGTGCAATGTTCCCACTAATGGGTGCAGAAGATCCACCAATTCCCTTGGAGATACATATATACTAATGAGTTATGGTAGATATGAATGGTTGATGAGTCTGAAATTTCTGACTTCCTTTTGGTCAGCCTTGCATACCATCCTCAACAGTTCCATGGCTGCATCATCCATGATGGTGTATCCCTTGTATTGTATTATGCAGCAGACAAAGGATCTGTGGAGGACTGAAACCTAAGGATAGCACATTTTCATTTTCATGTAAATCAAACACATATATGGAAATATCAGCCAGGGCTGTGAGGAGTACAGAAGGATTGCATTAGCAGATGGTGTCATAATTTTAGTACCACAAGCACAGACTGATAAAAAAGATACTGCAAAGCAGGTGCATAGCATGATAGCTGTCCACTGTTAGTGGACTAATGCATTGGGAAAGATGTACAGCAAAAGTGTTGTATGAGTGTCTCAAGTTGATAGTATTGGTAAGTTAAAAGTGTCCCTGGTTATTTCTGGAATTTTCTCTGATTCTGATTAGATTGGTCTGTGATTCATTGAGAGTCATGGTCCTTATTCCAACAGACAGGTTTCATGCCACTGTTAATGGCCAGATACAAGATATGCATCAGGTGTGTAAGCCATCAGTGTATCAAGGATATTGCTGTGTGTAGTCCAGATGTGATCAGGTGCTCCATGAATGTGGAATGTGCTCCTGTGCACAGTGATTGGTGTGTGTACTCCAGATGTGATGAGGTGCTCCATGAATGTGGAATGTGCTCCTGTGCACAGTGATTGCTGTGTGTAGACCAGATATGATCAGGTGTTCCATGAATGTAGAATGTGCTCCTGTGCACAGTGATTGCTGTGTGTAGTCCAGATGTGAACAGGTGTTCCATGAATATAGAATGTGCTTCTGTGCACAGTGATTGCTGTGTGTAGTCCAGATGTGATCAGGTGTTCCATGAATGTAGAATGTGCTCCTGTGCACAGTCCTACAGCAGCATGATTCTTTTCTGTGAATCACTGTAATATCTATATTACATACAAACGGCAGTGGACACAAGAGCTGCATGTCACTTCATAGATTGTTTATGAATACCCTTGGCCAAGTACGAAGATAATTCTTTAAAATTAGAAAAAAGAAAGACCTTTCCTTCAAGCCACAGAGACCCTAGCTTCCTCTCCACACACCCACCCACACCCAAACACACACTAGTGGCTGTACCTCATGTGTACCCTTAAAAATCTCTGTCCACATATTTATATCTTTGCTGGCTAAAAAAAGTGGAAAATTCATCTTTAAGCTGTTAGGTTGGGGAAAAAAAGGATGAGAAAGAATTTCTACAGAAAGTTGTATCTACATTTACCATAAAAATGATGAGACAAACTTTTTAATTGGGTATTGAGTTGCCATGTATTAAGATTTTGCACTTACCACTGCCCACTTTTTTCATAAAGAATTAAGGCAAAGTGTAGAATTAGCCATAACTTTGTTTTCAGTTATTGATTTCAGTACTAGTTTCACACTTTATGTAGTCCATGTTTTCCAAATGTGTGAGTATAATAAATATAACTTTTTAAATATTTTCCCACTGCCTTTCAGAAATGTTATTTATGACATAGTAATGCTTTGATTTTTTTTGTTTCATGTATAGAAGATTGCCATTGTTTTACATTAAATATTCTATGTAATTTATACTCTGCATCTCTAATTGACCTTTTTTCTCCATATTGTCTCGTACTGACCAGCTCTGATGCAGGCCACCATGAGTCACACCTTAGAAACTGCTGTGCATTGTGTCCATTGCAGCTGGGCACTTTAATCTACCAGTAAGAGGCCTGATCAGTAACATGTAAATAGGGCAGTTAGAGACAACACCAAGGCTTAATTATAACAAGCATGTTGATGATTATTAGCTCCAAGATGTCCTTAAGTGTCTGCTGTAGTCTGACACAATCTGGAGAGATATTTAGTTGTCATGAGTACTGTTCATGCTATTGTAAGTCTGTGCTATATGTGGTTAGTAGGCAACGTAGCATCCTCTGGCACAGTAAGGAGATCCTTAGCACTTATTAAAACTCTGGTATTTGTGGCTAGGAGTTAGGATTGCAGTGCTAATTCACACCGCTATGCATAACTTTGTTTTTTAATCCCCCCCCCTTCCCCAGTATTCCACTAATCTCCAGCATCCAAGATCTACCCATTGCTTTTTTTACTCACTGTTTCATTCTCAGCCAGAAGAATTCGGGAGTGGAACCTTCCATTTCATGCATCAAATTCAGAACATGTCCAAAGCTGACGGCATGTGGCTGCCTATAGATGTGTTTTGGTTAATGGTTTTATGCAGTTTTGCTGTAACTGCTCTCATGTGTGTTGTGCTACATTTGCATGTTTTTCTTTATTCAACAGATCAGTTTTGTATAGACAAAGTCTTTATATCGTGCTGTTGCCCACTCACACATACCTCTTCTCCTAGAGTAGGGTGTGCAAGGGCAATAGTCTGTCTGTGTCCCACAAATTACTAACTAGTTGTTCAAAGCACCTCCCCTCATTAGAAAACAGCCAGGCAGTGCAACATCCCTGAACTTTCCCATGTGAGACAAGAGATGGCTTATGATCACTTAATCCTCTCCCTTCCAGTCATCCATCAGACTCACTGTCAGGAATTGTATCTCCCCCTTCTCCTCTCTTTCTGTCTCTTTATTTATATGCCCTCCCTCCCTCCTTCCATCCCTCTCTCTCTCTTTATTTATATATCCTATTAAGTCAGCCCATCTAACACTTTTTAATGTTTGCTATTAAAGCACGTCTACATTAATATAATTAATAGTTTATGGGCTCATGGCTTGGTAAGGCACAGTGATTGATAATAAAATCACATGGGAAACTTTAACTTTATCTTAAAATGTAAGCCTTAAGCTCCTTCATGAAAATAAATGTAGCATATTAGTAAATAACTTCAGAGTAATATAAACATATTGCAAATAAGAGGTATTATTGGGATTTCTTTAAGTGGAGCTTGTCCAGCAGCTCAGGGTTTGACATGGCCTTGAATGTTAAGCAGAGATCACCTCTGAGTAGATGATATGCCACAGAGTATAGCTGGAGTTTTTTTAGATGGTCAGCACAGGGCATCTGCTTTAGGCCTGTGATTCTTTTAGTGAGGTATTTCTGCGGCCTTTCCAGCTGTTGCAGATGTCTTGTGAGGTACATACCAAACGGGGCATTGTGCTCTATAATGGGTTTAATGAGGGATGAGTACAGTGGGATAATGACCTCCTTTTTTCTGGATGAAAAGCCCTTAGTGATGAGGTGTACCACATAGAAGGATTTCCTCACTGGTGTGGCGATGTAGTTATCGAAGGTGAGACCACTGTCCACCTGTGTCCCTAAGTCTCTCATTGCACTTTCAGTGTTTAGTGTACTGCCACCTATGTGGTAATTCATGGGTACCTGGGTTTTCCCAAAGGGGATAACTATACATTTCTTGGCATTAAGCTTGAGCCCATGGCTCTGGCACGAAGCATCTGCTTCTGTAAGGCCCCTTTGTAGAATATCCACATCATTTGGGGATTCAATAATGGCTCACAGTTTGCAGTCATCTGCGAACTTTGTTACCCAGAGTCCCTTAGTGTTGGCCTGTACTTCAGAGAAGTAGATGCCAAACAAGAGCGGTCCCAGGACTGAACCCTGAGGTACTCCACTTGTCACTTGTCTGGAGCTGGATTTGGAGTCAGCTACTTTTACAGTCTGGGTTCTGTCAGTAAGCCAGTTGGCAACCCATCGAGTGACATAGGGATTTTTGCCCAGCTTAGTAAGTTTATGTATGATTCCAGAGTGGGGGATGGTGTAAAATACCTTGGCGAGGTCTAGATAGGCTGTGTGGACCGCCTTACCCTCGTCCACAGCTCTGGAGACTGATTTGAAGAAGTCAATCAGGTTCAGGAGATAAGATCGGCCCTTCACGAACCCTAACTGGCTGGAGTCCAGTGTTTAAAGGTTGCCAATGTCTTTGTTTATAAGTTCCATGAGAATGTGTTCCATGCCCTTGCAAATCAGGCTCGTCAGACTGATGGGATGGTAGTTCCCAGGATCCAAGGTGGATCCCCCTTGTGGAGTGGGATAAGTGGAGCTGTGCGCCACTCGGTGGGCAAGGAGCCTGAGGTGAGGCTATGATTAAACATGACACAGGTGAGGTGCCAGTTCATTTTGTAGTTCATGTAGTACACAGCCCAGGATGTCATCTGGTCCCATGGATTCTTAGCTTTGGAGAGTGCGGTTTCTTCCTGTGTGGCTGTGATTACTGGAATTTGGCAATCTTTTGGTATTGAGATGGGCCCTTTAGAGGGTGAGAGGGGGGGTGAAGTTGGCACTAAATCGATCTGCCAGGATATTGGCAATATCCTTGGGATCATATTTAATGCCATTCTGTTGTAGCTCAGAGCATTGCCATTTAGATTCTTGACATAGATATAGAATGCCTTGTGGTTGTCTTTGGAATCTTTGGCAATTTTATTTTCGTAACTAGCTTTGGAGGATTTTATGAGGTATCTCAGCTTCTTACTGAGGCTGGTAAGGGAGTTTTTTGCATCCTGGGATTTTCCTCTTTTCTGCAACAGTTTCTTCCTTCTGTTGTATAGTTTGTTTATGGCAGGGGCCACAAGACTGGCTTCCGTTTTTTGGAGGAGAGTGTCTTGGTTCTATTTGTGATGGCACAATTCATGCATGAGTGGATGTGCTCGTACAGTGCCTTAGTGTAGGATTCAGCAGTTCATAGGTTCATAGGTTAGTACTAGGCTAACTGCCCTTATTGGCCATTTTTAAGCCTAGCCAATTACCCCATGTTAGAATCAAGCCCTGCACCTTGTGTTTCTAAGGTAAGCACCTTAACCATTACGCCAACCTCCCACCCACTTTCAGATGCCGTCTGCATGGGTGTCATGAAGTTTGTCACTTTTGACTTGAGTAGCATGAAGTTGGCTTTTGAGAAGTTTTTTTTACGAGGTTTCCTTACTGGGGGGTGGGAGTAGGATGTGGATGTCAAGGGTTATTTGCTTATGGTCAGGCATGACCAATCAGGGGGTGACCACTGGTGTGGAGCATCTATCTCCCATGTTGGTAATGACCAGGTCTAGGATATTGGAGCCCCTGGTGGGACAATGGATTAGTTGATCCAGGGCATTGGAATTTATGAATTCCAAGAACCGTTGGGTAAAGGTGTTGGTACCTGAGTAGTTTTCCCAATTTATGGCAGGGTAGTTGAAATCACCCAGTATTTGGGTGTTTGATTGTATCTTAATATTTTCCAGTATGTTTAGAAAGGTGTAGTGAGAATCTTGGGGCATGGTGGGGGATCTGTAGCAAGCCACAATTTGGATTGCAGTTTTACCTAGTGTTAGTTGCTCCTGGAGAATTTCAGATGCATTGTGTTGGGCAACTAGCCTGGAGGTGTGAATATCCCTGGTGAATATGGACACTCCTCCACCTTTAGTGTTTCGGTCTTGGTTTGGTGGCCGAAAAGTGTGGTAAGAGTTGTAGCCTGGTATTGCAAGGGTGCTCTCTGGAGCCTTAAACCAGGTCTCAGTTACTGCACAGATATCAATGTTCTCCATTTTTAGGTGTGCCTCGAGAGAGTGCATTTTGAGGTTTAGAGTTCTAGCATTGAGTAGCATTACCTTCATATTCTGCATGCTTGTATCTGTTACAGTGGTGGTTTTGTCCTTTGAACCTTGCCTAAAAAAGGCACTATGGGGTGGCAAGAGCCTTAGCCAGTAACCTGAATCCCAGGGGTGACAGGTGCAGACCATCTCTGGCAAAGCATCGTGGTTTGTTGATCATGTATTCCCAGGCAGACAGATACTGGATCCCCTTTGAATGACACCAGAAGTTTAGCCAATTGTTGAAGTCAATCATTTTGTCCTTATACTGTGGTATCATTCTGGGCGAAGGCAGGATGCTACTCAGGGCTAGGGTCATAACTGCCTGGGCCACATGATCTGAGATCTCTTCCATGTCTCTTTTCATGTAGTCTAGGGAGGTATGTCTCAAGTCATTCACTCCAACATGGACAATGACAGAGTCGTATTTGTACTTGTTGTGGAGTGACTTGCGTGCATGCGTTATATGGTGGATCCTGGCACCCGACAGGCAGCTGACTGTAATTTTCTCCTTGTTTAGCCTGGTGAGTAGGACATCAGTGTGCCTGACTATAGAGTCACTTATGACTAAAGTGTTGGGTACATTGTCTTGACTTAAGGGCTGTTGTTGGGTGACACACTGGTGTTGTGAGCTATGTGTCACTTTGGTTGTGACTGGTGCTTGTTTGCATTGCAGCTTCGGAGGTCCTTGTTGCTTGGGCAGGTTAATGTTAAGGGCCTCTGCATATGTGGATTTAGTGTTGCTATGTGTGGGTGTTGATGGTGTGGGTTTTGAAGGGCTATATGTTGCTTGAGTTGTTGTGTAGGTGTTAACCTTCTCCTCTTGACTGTCTAGCACAATCTTGGCTGGAGAGAGCTTTGCTTCCAGTTTGGCTATGTAAGTGCATCTCTTACAGGTTGTAGTGTTGGGTGGTAGGAGGAGAGGGTTGTCTGTATACATGAGGCAGTTGCTGCATTGCCCCAGTATGGCCAGATTCACCAGGTGGACAGGATAAATCACCAGAAGCTGACCCTTGGACATGCCTGTATAGGTGCATTTTTTTGTAAAGTACAAGAGCTGTTTTCCCTTACCTTTGCAAGGTACTTTGCAGTTATAGGCTGTTTAGTGCCTACGATTAATTTCTCCTTATTGACAAGGAGAGTTGAGTGCTTGTATCAGCTTAAGGCTTCCTAGTGCTTTCTAGCAGGTTCTAGAGCAAGTGCTAGTCACATGGGTTCAGATTTTAGTGCTACTACTGAGAAACCAGCTAGTTCTAAGGGACAATTTGAAGAGCAGACTTCCTGGCACGTGGAATAGTTTAACCATAGCCCCACGGTGCTGCATGATGTGAAAAATGCACAAACACATGCGTTTTTAAGCCAGAAAGTTGAAAGGGATAGAAATCAGCCCAAAAAGGCTAATAAAATTACAATTTCAGAGCTGGAAACCACTCCTCTAATGTTAGATAGGCAGTACAATCACCACTCCCACTGGTAAGCAGTAGGACGTCCCTCTACCACAGCAAGGTCTGGATAGCTCTGAACACAGAAAATAAAGTCCTGAGATCAGCAAAGCCTGGGATTTGGGCTATACTAGGTAGGAAAGACAGGAAATGAGCAAACGAGTATTTTTTTTTTGTTTTTTTTGGGTGGGGTTAAAACAGGCTAAACAATACAATAATACAGTAAATAAACACTAACACACTTGAGTGTGTAGCTCTAAAGAGAAAATGCAATTAAAACTCTACCAAATTATCAATTTAAAACTTTTTAAATGAAGCAAGGGAACACAACTGAAAAACGATTTAAGAGGCAGTAATACAGTAGAATAAGCAGCTAGTCTACATATACAGAGAAGTCTATATATACAGAAAAGCAGCTAAAACACACTGATGCAGTGCAACCTAGAGCGCTTGAGTTGTAGCAATATTAAGGCAAATACAGTTTTAATAAATGCACTAAAATATACTCTATTTCCAAAATGCTGGAGAAGCACAGTTAGAACACAGGAAATTCAGGCATTTTTTTTAAGAAAGGGAGAAAGGAGGAACAGAAGGAAAAAAATGAAGTGGGTTGGCCTTCCCAGATGTTCTCTCTGTATTAGGCAGAATGAACTATTGACACAAGACTGGGTGGAGTGCCCCAGATCAAATTTACAGTAGGGTCGGGCAACTGCAAAGCCACCAAATATAACAACAAGACACCAACATGGAGGGATGGTGGGGAACAATACAAAAGCTACTAGCCTACACTCTTTTAGACAGTAACCACTACAGAAATCTTTATCATAACAGTGAGCCACAAAATGAAAGTTTTTAAACAGATAAAGGAGCAAGGAGACTCTAGAGAATGCTTTTAACTGCAAACAAATCAGTTACCCAGCAGATTAGGTAATAGCAATAAAATACAGTAAAATATATGCAGCGGGCAATATAAAGTGCTATATATAAATTGTTAGAAGCAATAACCAGTATAAATAAGCCAAGCAAACAGGATACTTATTGTTATATATCTCAGATCAGAGTTGTAGTCAATGCCCTTCCAGCACACTGCTCAGTGTGTATAGACAAAAATCCTCTAAAAGTTAGTGCTTAAATACCAGAAGATACAACCTTAGACAACTTTAAACAAAAAAGCTCCAAAGAACCAACCCCCACTGGCCAGCAGCCAATCAATACAATCCTGCCACGAAGGTAAAGAAAGGCTTCTGCTAATTCAAGATAGCCTGGTCTTGTACTCAGAACAATCACTGCAAAAACAGGCCCGGAGACAGCAAATCTGAACTGGGACAATACTAAAGCTATTAGCCTACACTCTTTTAGACAGTTATTTATCACAGCAGTGAGCCACAAAATGAAAGTTTTTAAACGGATAAAGGAGCAAGGAGACTACAGAATGCTTTTAGCTGCAAACAAATCAGTTACCCGTGCAGATTAGTTAATAGCAATAAAATACAGAAAAAAGTATGCAGCAGGCAATGAAAAGTGCTATGTGTAAATTACTGGTAGCAATAACCAGTATAAATAGGCCAAAAAACAGGATACTTATTGTTATATATCTCAGATCAGAGTTCTAGTCAATGCCCCTCCTTTACTCTGTTCAGTGTGTATAGACAGAAATTCTCTCACAATTAGGGCTTAAATACCAGAAGATACAACCTTAGACAACTTTTAAAAAAAAAAAAAAAAAAGCTCCAATGAACCAACCCCCACTAGCCAACAACCAATCAACACAATCCTGCCACAGAGGTAAAGAAAGGCTTCTGCTAATTCAAGATGGCCTGGTCTTGTGCTCAGAACAATCACTGCAAAAACAGGCCCAGAGACAGCAAATCTGAACTGGGACAATACTAAAGCTATTAGCCTACACTCTTTTAGAAGGTAAACACTACAGAAATCTTTATCACAGCAGTGAGCCACAAAATGAAAGTTTTAAATAAGCCAGAAAAACAGGATACTTATTGTTATATATCACAGATTAGAGTTGTAGTCAATGCTCCGCCTCCACTCTGCTTAGTGTGTATAGACCAGGATAAACACACCCTCAGCCACATGTGTAAATGCACATGCACAGATGCACACACACACACACACACACACACACACACACACACACACACACACACACACACACACACACACATATATATATATATATATATATATATATACACACACACAAAACTAGGCTAAAAAAATCTCCCAATAAAAACTGTTAAAATTTAGTTCTGAATAAGGTAGGGCAATACTTCACATGCATACTGTCTGAAAAAGTAATTTCATAAACCCAGATTTACAAGCCAGGACTGCTCCTACACAATTTTTATATAATATAGCCAAAGGAAAGTGATGAGCATCTATACATATTAAAAAAAAGGATTTCACTAGAAATCTTCTTATATTTGCATCTCCAGGGACAGCAAAACCATACCATTTGGATAGCATGCTTGCAAACAGTGAATATGTAATGCAAGGAATGAACACTATCTCCTGGTATTACATACTGTACCCATAAAAAGTGCCCTGTATGAGTTTTGAATGAATGTTTAAAAAGCATGTATTCTAGGAAATATGTGTAGGTTTTGGCTCCAAGGCATGCTAGATTTAAATGGATGCACATACTTTGTCTTTGAAAAGCCAGCTTTGCAGAAGGATAAAATGCCTGTGTATCGATTAATGTATGCAATTAGGTGTATAAAGCAATGTAGATGCTAGAAAATAAGTGCCGGAAATCTGAAATGATTAGGTATGTTTATACTGCCACCACACCCACAAATACAAGAAAAAAAATCACTGCTGATACAATCAGGTTGCCATTGAAAGGACTAACAGATTTGAAGTAAAAAAGCATTCAGTGGGACAAGCTATTTTATCTTTTTCCCCACTCCCATTAAAGGACATTCTCAAAGCGGGCTCCTAACTTCAAAAATGAGGAGTACAAGACAATCTAGGACTGGTTTGGAACTAAACAGAAATTAACACACTGATAAAGGATATGCAAAAAGATTTCTCCACTAACCTTTTTAAGCTGGAGTTGAATGCTTCCACTATGGCCCATCAAATATCAAACCTGCTATGATCAGATAAAAATCAACAAAAAATTTAAATAAGTGCTTTTGCCAGGGACAAGCCCACTTACTATCTCGATGTGGGGGACAAGCCCCCCCCACTTCCCAAATTCATATATACCAACTGCATAATCATATCAACTGAATGAAGGGAGAAATCATCTCAAAAAGGACATCAGTACTGGCACATCTCACCAAAAGTGATTTCCTATTGAGGTAATCCAATCGCCAGTGTCTTGAGTCTCAGGCAATCAAAACTTGAGAAGTCAAACTTCATCCATCAGTAGGGTGATGGAGATAAATACTATAATGAAAATGAATACTACGGCAAAACAGCTGGAAAAACTTACTTAAGGAAAAAAAAGTAAGATCCAACAGAATATTGTTGAATATAAGTGAAACAGAACTTTCCATCAGATGAAGGTAAAGGAACACTATTGACACAGAACATCTGCATCTTGGCTTCAAAGTCTGCAGGAGGACTATCTTAAAAACATAGAAACTTAGGGTACACCTATTAAAATGGCAGCATGTTTACACTAATTCTATAGACAAACAGAAAGTAATAGGTCTGAACACAAGCAACCTTCCAACCAGCAAAATAAATAAATAAATAAACAACAATACGGCAACAGATAACTTAAACCAGAGTAAAAGTATTACTAACTCTAATGTCAGAAATGATTAAAAACTTTTTTTCCTCAAACACTAATAGCTCATTGTCACCCAACCTTTTTAAAATAAAATGGAGTTAAGTGTGACTACCATAAATTGTGTTGTTACCTTTTTGGGATACATCATAGATCAGTATGAAATGGGTGCTTCACAGCTGGGTATAAAATGTATACCCACCACTTTCTTCCTCAACCTCATGAGTTAAAAATGGTGATAAAATTACACTTGTGTCATTTTTTTTTGCCTAATAAAATACTGAAATTATCCTTAATGACAACGAGGATGTTTTTTTTTTTCAGATGGTGATAGCTGTTTTCATTCAAGATGTTTGGAGATTCTGGATAGTAATGCTTATTGTTTGGCTGACAATAACTGTTTTCCTTTATACAGTTAACATATACCGGCTTACAGAATGTCATTAACATTTTTTCTACGCTGATTAATATTCAGCCTGACAAAATTATTTCCAAATATAAGAATGACTATCAAGTTTTTCTCATACAATATCTCCAAAACAGAACAGTAGACATTGCAATGTTTCATGTGTAATAAAAATAGTCATAAGGCCTGCTTAAGAATCTAGAAATGCTGCTGTTTTGTGTATTATATTGTATTATATGTGCTATACAAATTTATCAGATATAGCTATGTATATTGAGAAACTTGGGAATTAAATTTATCGAAAAAAGGTATGCATTTAAGTAATTTCACTTAGGATATTTTGGAGGAAAAAAATGATTACTAAGAACCCCAACATCTTGTCTTTCTAATATTCACATATTGTGTGGGATGGAGTGTCTTAGAGAGCATGGGCATTATAACTAAGTAGTAATATTATTAGTTTATCAAATTTGACTTGTACATAAGGGATCCCACACATTTTATGCAACATATTAGACATATTGTGTAGTATGAAAATATGTGTTTTTCAACATTAGATGTGGTCTTCTTTACACAAGGACATCAGACATTGTGATGGCTTAGATGCTTGGACATTTTTTTTGCATGATACTTCTTGTAGCTTTCATTTCGATCATTCCCTGCACAGATAGCTGTAAATGAACCTCTACTGGGTATCCCTTTGCAGACCCATATGCCGATTTAATTATGTAGTTTTTTTGAGACTGAATATATTTAAATGCAGTTTAAGAGACCCTTTATGTTACCATCATTATATAGAAGATGTGTGTGTGTGTATAGAGGGGGCCTGATATTGCTGAACAACTTATAATGAACTGAATTCCAATAGATTTCTGTTTTATTTTGTGGGTCATATGAAGACTTCTATTACATATTTGGATTTAAATGTCTTTGGATAAATGGTTCTTCTGATTCAAAGTAGTATTCTTCATGAGTCTGCTTCCTCTAATAATTTTTTCACTGCCAAAGTTTTCATCTTACTTATAATCTTCACTTCCATAGGATGCATTATTTTGGAAGCACTGCACCTACAGTAGAACGGAGTACTTTTTATGGAATTTTGTGCCTTTATGGAGACCCTTTACATAGGGGATACAAAATATACATATCATTTTGGCTTACTATACAGCTTACCTGTTGATTATGGAGGACATTTTGAGTATCACAGTACAATATTATTCTATCAAACCAATAGGCCAATTTGAGCCAAGCTCCCGAAATAAAGCTAGCTAGGTAGTGGTTCCCAAATGTTTTGTTGGGAGTGTATATACTTGAGCAGGGGTAGTTTATTTATGAACTTCCTCTCTCTCTAGAAGAGACATGGATGGTAGAGCAGGGGTATATTTACAGTTCCTCATCCACTGGTCCAGATTCTGCTTCACATGGATGGGCAGCTTGTTCCAAAGAATGGGTGCCTCTGGGACACATTCCTGCCCCTCCAGCATGTCTTATTTGTGTTTCTGGCAAGGTGTAGGTCCCTAGAGTAGGGTTCTGACTCTAGAGGTTTTACAGATCTGCAACAAGTCCATTAGGCCTGAATCCGAGGAGGCTTTGTATGCTAGGCATAAGATGAGTCTCAGAAGCCCAAAGGAGACAGAATATATGGACAATAACTTGATGCAGTCTGCATAGAACTTTTGGGAGAAATCTCTGAGGGCACTACAATTGTTGCATATGCCTGGTGAGGTACATAGCAAAGGGGGTGTTGTACTCAATGATTGATTTTAGGAGGGCAAAGTACAATAGGGTGACGACTTGTTTGAAATTAGATGCTACAGCTTTACTTATAAGTTCTGCAACATGGAATGATTTCCTCATCACATTTCCTCATCAGAGTAAAAACATGATGGTCAAATGCCAATTTCTGTTTACATGCATTCCCAAATCAAAGATTACAGGGTTTACTCTCAGGGGTGTATTATTATTGTGGTAGTTTCCAGGGTTGCCTGAATTACTGAAAGGTACTATAATGCATGTTTTGGTACTGAGTTTTAGGGCACCAGTCTGGCACCAGTTATTTGTGTCAGGCCTTATTGGAGAATATTTATATCTTGGGGAAAATTGATGAGTGCTGCCAATTTGCAATCATTTGCTAACTTGGTCAGCCAGAGGTCATTGACATTCGCCTTAACTTTAGAGAACTAGATGCCAAGGAGTAGCAGTCCCAGTAATGAGCTCTGGGGTACTCCACTATTTACCAGCTTTTTTGTGGAATTGGACTCCCCTAATCTGACTTCTTGGGTCCTGTTTGTGAGTCAGCTGGATATTCAGTGGGTGACATATGGACTTATTCCTAATTTACAGAGCTTGTTAACAATGCCCAAGTGGGGTATTATGTGAAAAGCCTTAGCCAGATCAAAGTAGGCTGTATGCACCAATTTGCCTTCATCCATCCCTTTGGTTACCTTTTCAAAGAAATCCACCAGTTTGAGCAGATAAAACCTGCCCTGGAGACACATCTATAATGTGGTAAGGGCCTAGTGTTTGTAAGTTACCTATGTCATCATTTATAATATTAATGACTATTCACTCTATAGCTTTTGTATCAGGCTAGTCAGGCTAATATTCCAAAAACGGATGTCCAAAAGGCTGAAGTTGAGTAAAACAGTTTTAATAACAGTTATAAATGTACACAAAACAAACTGGTGAGCACTTCCGCGGCTCACCCACTTTTTCAGACTATTGTACAGCCAATTTATGTGCAATTCCAACAGGATGGCTTTTTTTTTGTAGTGGTCCTATGCTTATTTGCGGTAGGTACAGCAGTCTCTATATAGTTAGAATATATAGTTAGTGGCATCCCCCCACAACAGCAACTTCGATCACCGGCATTTTCGCTCATGTGACCGTTCGCGGTTTAAGGTTTTTGTTCTTCTAATATGAACCTCCTAAATTCTGTACAATTAATTTCATTGACTTTTCATCTTAGGTTCATTGTCCAACAATGATGACTCGGTTTTGTGTGCCCTGACATATTCCTGTAGTCTGTATTATATTGGCTAAACAATAACATTTAAAATCAGCCTATAGAGATGGATTCCCTTTACATGCTTGAAATTCTGAAATATCAAATTTCAGAATCTCAAGCCCATAAAGTGGAAATCCTAAAAGATCGAAAACCCAGAAGTGCGAAATTCAAAATCGTGACTGCTATACTACACACACCACACACACATACACATGCACACACCTTCCTCTGCACACACAAACACACAAACTTATTCTACAAACAAGACAGGGGGGGCAAGCCCCCCTGCACTCCCTAACTTAAATATACTAACTCCAAGGTCGCACTACGTACATAAACACACGAAACACCACCACATCCAAAGCACATCTCTCCAAAGCAAAAAACACAGCATCCATGGGACCTGATGGTGTCCCCGGCTGTGTGCTCCATGAACTCAACGAGGAATTAAACCCACAGCTAGGACAGCTGTTTAATCATAGTCTTACCTCTGGATACGTACCCAGGGAGTGGCGCACTGCAACTGTGGTCCCACTTCACAAAGGCGGTGCCTCCACCGACCCTGGAAATTACCGGCCCATTAGCTTGACAAGCCTTATCTGCAAAGCCATGGAGAGGATCATAATGGACCTCATAAATAAAGACATAGGGAATTTGCAGACTTTGGATCCATCCCAGTTTGGCTTTGTCAAAGGCAGATCATGCCTTCTAAACTTGGTTGACTTTTTGAAACAGTCACCAAAGCCATTGATGAGGAAAGGCAGTCCATACAGCCTACCTCGATCTGGCGAAGGCCTTTGATACAATACCCCACTCGGGTATCATTGAAAAACTCATCAGCTTAAATGTTAACCCATACATCACAAGATGGGTTGCAAACTGGCTGAGTGACAGAACCCACAGGGTCAGAGTTGCTGGCGCCATGTCAGACTCAAAGCCTGTCACAAGTGGTGTACCACAGGGCTCAGTCCTGGGCCCACTCTTGTTTGGCATCTACTTTTCCAAGTACAAGCAAACACAGGAGGGTTATGGCTGACAAAGTTTGCAGATGACTGCAAACTGGGCCATAGTAGAAAACACATCTGACACAGATATCCTTCAGAAGGGTCTCACAGAAATGGATAACTGGTGCCAGAGCCATGGCCTAAAGTTAAATGCCAAAAATGCATAGTCATACCCTTCGGGAAAAACAAGGTTACCCTAGCTACCAAATAGGTGGCAATCCACTGAGTACAGAAGAAGTTATCAGGGACCTGGGGACCCAGGTTGATAGTAGTCTGTCATTCGACACCCATGTAGCTAAAGAAGTTAGGAAGACCTTCTACATTGCCCACCTTATCATGAAGGGATTCTCATCTAGATCAAGGAGGTCATAGTCTCCTATACTCATCACTCATCAGACCAATGATTGAGTACAATGCCCCATTCGAATGTATCTGACCCGACACTTGCAGCAGCTGGAGAGGCCACAAAAGTTCCTCACCAAAAGGATAAAGGGTCTCAAACATCTGTCCTATGCTGCCCGACTGAAAGAACTCCAGCTCTATTCAGTCGCCACCGCTGCTCAGAGGTGACCTTTGCCTAACATACAAGGCCATGTCAAACCCAGATTTGATGAATATGCTTCACCTCAAAAATCTAGATCCATCAGAGCCACAAGGGCGGGAGACTTAAACCTCGACACAGCTATTAATAGGACGTGCTGGAGGGATAGATTCATCACCCAAAGACTCCCTATGCTGTGGAATAAAATCCCGGTATATGTGAGGCAGAGCACCTCGCTGGCCTTGTTCAAGAGAAATCTTGACCAATGGATGGGAGATCGCAGATATACCCCAGGGATTACCTCAGTGTCACTGCTCAACAGAGGCACAGCAAAATAATGGGTATAGTTCCCCATACTAAAAGGGTGGCGTAAGCCACAAAACTATGGGCTAGGCTTGTAAATGCCCTTGGGCAGATAGCCTAGTATGAACCTATGAACCTATGAACATAAGCTGCATTCCCCTCACACACACACACACACACACACACACACACACACACACACACACACACACACACACACACACACACACACACAATAACAAACCACATTAACACACACTACAGCCCCTACCCAAAACCCTTAAAACATAAACACTTACCTGAATCCATGAACACAGAGCAATACCAGAACTGCTAATTCAACATCTCTGAAATGTGAGATTTTGAATTTCGCACTTCTGGGTTTTTGATCTTTTAGGATTTCCACTTTATGGGTTCAAGATTCTGAAATTCGATATTTCAGGATTTCGAGCATGTAAAGTGAATCCATAGGGACATTACAGATTGTAGGGGTGAGAAAGCACTGGTTTCTCATTACAGTTCTACATGGATAAGTTTGATGGGTTAACAGTTTCAGTAGATGAACAGGTTGTTTAATCTTAAAGTAGTGACGTGTGAAAGACAGTTTGCTTTTTAAGGAAAATGCCACTTTGAGAACCACTGGTGTAACTGTTGAATATAACTGGTCAGTCACATTTGAATGTATTTATTTCTTAGTTTTATCTCAACTTTTTAATTGATTGATTTGTGCTTTTAAAACTCCTATTTATTAGTTGGAAAAGTTTAATTTTTGCTTGTTCTCTTCAATGTTTGATCAGGTCTGCTTGCATGTTTTAATACAGAACCTGAATTAATATTTTTTAATGCCAATGTCCCTATTCATTGTTTACTAAATCCTTTTTTAAGCTTTGTTTCATATGCAACCTGTTTTATACTGAGAATTTCTGAAAGACTATGCATGTCAATGTAAAACAAATCTTCATAGACAGACACAGGTAAATTTAGAAGTACTAAAAGGAAGGAGATTTTGTTAGTATAATTACTGTATTAACAATCTCCTTCCTTGCAGTACTACAAGATGACCCAAATATAGTTTTACTCATATATTTTGTTTTTATATTTTAAAAAATCCATTTATTTTATAAACAACAGAAACCAGCTTATCTTAGTACCTCTTGCAAAGACATTGTCATCTACTGCAGAGAAAACCTGCAGTAAAAGGATTAATAAAGATGCCAATTGGAATAATTTTTCACAGAAAATGATAATATAATATTCAGAAGTCAGAAATAGTATTTTTGTTAAGAAAAACATGTAAATATAAACATCCATTCTCCAATTTGCCCTCATCCATCCCTTTGGTTACCTTTTCAAATAAATCCGCCTGTTTGAGCAGATAAGACCTGCCCTGGGAAAAGCTAATGTGGTAAGGGCCTCGTGTTTGTAAGTTACATATGTCATCATTTATAATATCCATGACTATTCACTCCATAGCTTTTATATCAGGCTAGTCAGGCTAATATTCCAAAAATGGACTTCCACAAGGCTGTAGTTGAGTAAAAACAGATTTAATAACAGTAATAAATGTACACAAAACAAACTGGTGAGCACTTTTGTGTGTTACCCCCTTCTTCAGATGGTCTGAAGAAGTGGGTAAGCCATGAAAGTGCTCACCAGTTTGTTTTGTATACATTTATTACTGTTATTAAAACTGTTTTTACTCAACTTCAGCCTTTTGGATGTCCATTTTTGGAATATATTATTGTGTTTGGACTTAGTCTGGGTTCCTATTGAGCTTTCGATATAACCTTAGTCAGGCTAATAGTTTGGTAATTCCCTAGGTTCATGGATGGTAAGCCCTTGTGCTGTATTTTAACCATTGCAGTCCTCCATTCATTTGGTATGAAACCCATTTGGAGGCAGTGGTTGAACAAAGATTTTAATGGGACTGATAGTTCATATTTCATGCTATTAAGCAGACATCCTAAAATACTATCATTTCTACATGGATAAGTTTGATGGATTAAGAATTTCAGTAGATGAACAGGTTGTTTCATCTTAAAGTAGTGATGTGTGTGAAAGACAGTTTGTTTTTTAAGGAAAGTGTGACTTTGAGAGCCACTGCTGTAAATGTTGAATATAACTGGTCAGTCACATTTGAATGTATTTATTTCTTAGTTTTATCTAACTTTTTAATCGATTAACTTGGGCTTTTAAAACTCCTATTTATTGGTTGCAAAAGTAACATTTTTTCTTGCTCTCTTGAATGTTTGATCAGGTCTGCCTGTATGTTTTAGTATGGGACCTGAATTAATATTTTTTAATGCCACTATCCCTATTCATTGTTTACTAAATCCTTTTTTAGCTTTGTTTCATATGCAACCTGTTTTATACGGAGAACGTCTGAAAGACTATGCAAGTCAGTGTAAAACAAATTTTCATAGACAGACACACATGAATTTACAGGTACTAAAAGGAAGGAGATTTTGTTACTATAATTACTGTATTAACAATCTCCTTCCTTGTAGTAGTACTACAAGATGACCTAAATATAGTTCCACTCATGCCTTTTGTTTTTATATTTTAAAAATTCCATTTATTTTATAAACAACAGAAACCAGTTTATCTTAGTACCTCTTGCAAAGACACTGTTATCTAGTGCGGAGAAAACCTACAGTAAAAGGATTAATAAAGATGCCAAATGGAATAATGTTTCACAGAAAATTATAATATAATATTCAGAAGTCAGAAATATTATTTTTGTTAAGAAAAACGTGTAAATATAAACATCCATTCAACAATTTGCCCTCATCCATCCCTTTGGTTACCTTTTCAAAGAAATCCACCAGTTTGAGCAGACAAGACCTGCCCTAGACAAAGCTAATGTGAACAAAACTAATTTTTCACAGAAAATGATAATATAATATTCAAAAGTCAAACATATTATTTTTGTTAAGAAAAACATGTAAATATATACATACATTAATTCATTTTCCAATACCAGCTTCATGAAAGTTCAGGTCAGAAAGTAAGGGAACTAATCCTGGATAGGATTTCAGTCCATGAGAAGGTACACGTACACTGTCACTCCTGCATTACAGTCACAGGACTGACAAGTCATTTCACTGCATGTCATTAAGGTGTGAGAGGAAAGTGAAGTTCTCAGCAAACCGCACATTGACACAAGAAGAACAAGATGATTCCATATAGAAAATACCCCAGCTGGGAATCAAACCAGTAAACGAAGTGCTGTATGGCAGCAATGCTAACTGTGGTCCCAGTGTGCTGTCCTAAGAAAATACTAAGGCAGCGGAAATAAAACTATCACAGTATTAAGTTACTTTGTTCACACTACCCATCCTCTTACTTGTATGCTTTTCTTTGTTCATTCGCTTTGAGTCCCAGCAGTCATGCTTTTCATGAACCTTACAGTTCATCTTTCTACTGCCTCTGAATCATTAAACAAGCTACTCTGGTGGAATCACATAATCAATCGGCTATATAACAGGAGGAAGAAAATCATGGCAAAAATTAGGAGGTGCAGAACCCAGCAGGATAAAAGCACTCATCAAACTAAACAAACTCAGAGGACAAATAAAGTCTATCAAAGCCAAATTTGAGGTAGGTTTGGCCTCCCAGGCCAAGGACAACCACAAAGCATTCTTTACCTACATCAGCAACCTCAAAGGCAATACACAGTTGTGTGCAGAGCTCATTGTAAATGGAGCCACCTATATTGAGCCAGAAGATATAGCAAACCTCCTGGCTCATATATTCAGATCCAACTTTACTCCCCCTCAACCTTCCCTCAGGAAATATCATCAGATATAACTCCCCCTACTATCACTACAGAACAGGTCTTTAATGCTTTCTCTAAGACCAAGAAGACTGCATCAGTGGGCCCAGACAATATCCCAGGATGCCTTCTAATGAGCATGAAACATGACCTATCAGGCCCTCTGGAGTTACTACTTAACTGTGGCCTCCAAACAGGCTTCATGTCTCATGAATGGAGAAAGGCAACAGTCATCCCTCTGCACAAAGGTGGGCCATCTACAGACCCTGGAAACTACAGACCCATAAGTCTCACTAGTCTTATATGTAAAGCCATGGAAAGAATTATCATGGAGATGATCAGTAGAGATATAGTAAACCTGCAGACACTGGACCCAATCCAGTATGGTTTCATCAAGGGCAGATCTTGTCTACTCAAACTGGTAGACTTCTTTGAGAAGGTCACCAAAGCAATGGATGAGGGCAAAATCATTCACACTGCCTACATTGACCTGGCCAAGGCATTTGACACAAAACCCCACTCGGGCATTGTTGACAAATCCAGGAGGTTAGGTACAAACCCGTATGTCACCTGGTGGATAGCCAACTGACTCACAGACTGGACTCAGGAAGTTAGAATTGGGGAATCCACCTCTACAAAGAGGTCAGTCACAAGTGGAGTCACTCAGGGATCAGACCTTGGACTGCTTCTTTTTGGAATTTACTTCAGAGAAGTCAAGGCCAATGTCAATGGTCTCTGGCTGACTAAATTTGCAGATGATTGCAAATTACAAATTAGGAGCTGTCACTGAATCTCACACTGACAGAAATGTTTTCCAAGAAGGGCTGACACAGACAAACAACTGGTGTCAGAACCATAGACTAAAACTAAAGCCAAGAAATGCATAATAGTATCCTTTGGGAAGTCATCCATCCCTGTTAACTGTCATATTGACAACACACTCCTTACAGCTGACCTAGTAGTCAGGGACTTAGGGACACACATAGATAGTAATCTAGCCTTTGATCATCACGTCTATGTTGCACAACTTATAAACAAAAGTAAGGCATCTAAGCCCAAGGAAGTCATTGCACCATTAATTTCGGCATTCATCAGACTTATCATTGAGTACAATGCCCCCTTTGGTGTGTACTTAAGCAGGCATATCCAACAACTGGAATGTCTACAGAGGTTCCTCACTAAAAGAATACAGGGCATCAGTAATATGTCCTATGGAGAACGCCTCAAGTCCATATCCCTGTATTCTGTCTCCTACAGGCTTTTGAGGGGAGATCTATGCCTGGCATACAGGACATTGGCAGACCCCACTCTGATGAACCTTCTGCATACCCACAAACAAACAGCACCAGAATTACCCATTCTAAAGACTTAAACCTTGCCTGTGATATAAATAGGACCTGCTGGAGAGATAGGCATGTATCCCAGAGACTACACCATCTATGAAACAGACTTCCCATCCATGTGAAACAGAGTTTCTCCCTAACCCAATTCAAGTGCAACTTGGACAATTGGATGGGAAACTGGAAATTCATCCCTGGTTTTGGACCTATGTCTCTAATGGACACAGTTAACCTGTAAATGGTTCATCTCCCAGGCCCATGCTTACACTTATCAAGGGTATCAGAACTTGTCAGAGATTTGGGATGCATGGCTAGGCTTAAAAAGGCCCTCATGGTCATTAACCTAGTAAACACCTATGAACCTAAACATGAACTCTTGCATAAATTTTACTCATAATCTGAATGGAATGAATAATTTCAGTTTCTCTTTTTTTTTGAATGTTCACACTTCTTCTCTTTATGCACCTTAAGTAATGGAAGTGACATATGTAGCTTAAAATACTGATGCATGCTGCTTCTGATGGCCTGCACAGTGGCACAGCGATAATGTTGTTGCTGCACAGCAAGAGGTTCCCTGGTTTGATTCTTGGCTGAGTTGCCTTCTGTGCAGAGTCTGTAAGTCTTTCCTGTTTTCATGTAGGTTTCCTCCAGGTGCTATGGTTTCCAGCAACATTCCAAAGACCAGCAGTGAGTGTGTGTGTGGCACAACTACTGCAGCACGGCTAGTCACCTAGTAGTGTAAGCCTTGGCTCTAGACGATTATCACTGTTGAAGTGATAGCCTGACTCGTGCAAAAATGGGAAAAAGGGATTGTGGATGGATGAATGGACATTCTGCTTCCACATCACATGAAAAAATATTGTCTTGCACTTGGGGACCCTGCATAAAGAATAAAATTCTTGGGTAATCATTATTTTCAAACAATAACATATATGACCTATAATCTCCTGCAAAAGCCCAGTAGCTCCTCTTACTTTCAGCATAGCATTCATTTTTGGTATCCATTCATAATAAAAGGGAACAAATATTTGGTTTTCTATGGTAAACCAAAGGCAGGGGCATTACAAACCCCTGAATTTTCACCTGCTTCATTTGCAGATATGTATATTTCTGAGGGTTAGAGGGATAATCACATTAAAAAAAAGCATGCCTGATATTCCCAGCCACCACCAAACTGATGTGTACAAAAAGTGATGTAGTGAAAAAACAGGCACAGACAGACAAATGCGCATTGCAAGCGTATCCATACCTTAACTCAGACACATGAACATAAGCATACCCATAAATGTTATATATATCTACATAGTGGCAGGCACACATAATTACTAGCATTCCATCATGGTCACACAAATGTGCACATATCAAAATATTATCAATGAGTGGATGTAAAGAAAAGGTGTCACAGTTTAAGCACATTCTGTTGTGAGTCACAACACTGAATATAGTTTGATTCTTTGATGCTTGGGTAGCAAACCACATCAAACACAATATGCAAGCAGGGGAGGTACTGTTAGAATGTGTGCTGAAAAATGCCAGGACACAGCCAGAATGCAAGAGTTTGCAGTAAGGAAGGGGAAAGTCTGATAAGGAGAATTCTCCCTTTCACTAAACTAAGGACCATATGCAAAACCATGTAACATGGTTGCTATTCCTTTTGCCCTGAATTAAGGATTTGCCTTAACTTTCAAAATGGCAACTAAAGTATCCAACTGATATGTAACTAAAATGATCTGCTCTTAGACCACTCACTGTACATTATGGCCACTGTCCCAAATGTCTCACATGGTTTCCGGCACTTTCATAACAGTTCAGATCCTGAACACAGGGGGTGTTGATGTTGCCATTGTTAACAGTGCTCAGTGGTCTTAATGTTATCACTGGGGATACCTACATTTGAATATTTTTCTGTTTTGCTTTTTTTTATGTTACACATATTATGTTTAATTCTATCAGCTTCATATATGTGTGTGTGTGTGTGTGTGTGTGTGTGTGTGTGTATATATTTAAATCGGTCTTCCTTTAACATCATGCATGTCTGTTTTATTCTGGACAGGACTTTATGGGGCAGCTAAAGACCATGCCCACTTTCACCAGCTCACTGCCACTATTTGCTTTCTTGCCTGGCCATTAATTTTAGTTCTTCAAATAAATAAAATATATTACAGCTATAATACCCACCAGAGGTGGGAGGTATAGAAGGATTTATTCCTGATGCCCTCGGGATCAAATAAACAGGGTAGGAGTTTTAAATCCTACTTAACTACCCACCCCAGGGCATGTTTTATCTCTACTATACAATGCAAAAATATTTAAATGTTCAGTCTGGCCTGGTTTTACTTTTGTAACATTCTAAGACTCAGAATGTGCAGTTAGTTGTATATACTTCATTATTTGGAAATCAAGAAATAATCTGATTGTTGTCATTATAAAATGCAGTTATACTGCAGAGCTCAAAATGTCATGTTCAGTGGAGACATTTTATGTTCCTCATGTCAGGTTCAGATATATAATTCTGTGTAGTAAAAGCAAATGGAGAAAAAATATAAACTGACTAAACTACTAAGAATTTCTAAACACTAAAATACTAAGCATTCCTTAACACTTCTCTGCTTTAGTTTGCAGTCCTCTGCATTTTGTATTATAATATTAAGCACTGAAATGTTCACCTTATCCAGCAGTAAGTCTTGCAGGGATGATGACACAAGATGTGTAACAGACACATTAGACACACAGAGGCTAGTGTTCTAGAATTAAAAGTATGTTACTATAAACATATTTCAAATACACAACGTGAAATGCCTGATGTGTTTATTATTGATTATTTCCTCATTCAGAAGGCACTTCTGCACATTGTGAAGACTTTGGTCTTTTTGGTATCTAGTTCTGTCAATTTGGTTTTCCTTGTGGAGGTGATTATAACTACTGCATTAGATTTCATGTACAGGCTTAGTCTAATTATGGTTAACTGATAACCAATGAGAAAACTTAGAGTGAAATTAATTATAAAACAGAAGCCATGTCAGTGGTTCGCATTGTTGATTGTTCCCCCTTTTACCTGTGGGATGTATCTTTCTGAAGTACCACTCCATCAAAAAAATCCCATTATTCCAAAGTAGGAATTAAATGTGATTGGCAGTGATGCAATTTTCCTTGGAGTTATGCAAGTTTAACCTCCTGAATCAGTTAAGCTTTCTAACAATCTGAAAGTCAATCGCACATCTCTTGAACAGTACACCCTGAGGGGACATGGACCCTCAACTCTATTCACTTAGATTCTAACAAGCACTTTATTTACAGAGTGAAGTCATGGAAGCAGTTACACTGAATCTGTTAGCTGGGAGCATATAGGAGATGATTGCTACATATTTTCAGAAAGGAAGCATAAAAGACCCAAGAAGTCTTCAGTCCTGAGAAGGACTTGAACCTTCAATCCTGTTTACTTAGATTCTAATGCAGACTTAATTTTACATAGTGAAAGATATGGAAGCAGTTAACCTAATGGCATCATCTTTACCCTATCCTGTATGTGCACAGTGGAGCAAAACAATGGTTAGCTCATTTCTGCAACCAATGGCAGCCAAGGCCAATATATTTAGCAGATGACAATGGTTATACTTAATCATTGATAAATAACAACCACAGCCAGTCCTCTTTGGTTGTACATGGGCATTGATAGTGCTCTTCCCAACCAGCACACAGTACAATCACAAAAGATAAGTGATTTGAAAGCCCTACATGGGCTTATTGGCAGTGTGTTTATCTATTTTTTTGACTAGATTAAAGGTTGGAAATTGAAGTATAGGAAAGAGATGAAAAGCTGACGCAAGCATTAGGTAGAACAGACGGTGAGCAACTAAAGTATAACAGGATGGAGGTGAGGAAAATGTTTTTTTTTCTGCAACAGGTACCTATTTTTTGGGTCTATGACAAATCTTTGAACGCTCAAAATTTCGAACATTACATGGTCGAGGCCAACTGTTCGAAATTTTGTGTGTTCGAAGATTGACTTTCAACGGCGCCCTATGGTGCAGATAGGGAGAATTTCCATTTTCTGCACTGAAGTGCGGTCTTGGAGTTGGTATATATAAATAGGGGGGCTTGCCCCCCCTGCCTATGCTGTTAAAGTGTTTTTTTTCATTTTTTTTTATTTGATGTTCGATTATCAAAATGTCAAACATTTGGTCTCGACCATGTAATGCTCGACATTTTGGATGTTCGAACATTTAGCATAGACCCTATTTTTCATGCATAAAGATAAGTCACACTGGGGAAGGAAAAAAGGAAAGTAAGAGAGTTAGGTTAGGTAGCAGGGGAAGACAGACATGACGGACAAGGTGTTTGGTAACACAATGGGGGAACAATTGTGAAGGAGACAACAAAGAGAGGGAAGACAATGGTGGGGAAAGGACTGAACAACCAACAGGGCTGGATGTGGTCACATAAGGTACAGGAGCATATGTTTGGGGGATTGACCCAGTGGGAGATTACATTCCACCCTGGGTACCAGCACCACTGTCCTGTCTCAGATGGTGGATACAGTTCTGGACAGGGGTGCAATTCAATGGGTCACTGAAGGAGGTTGTCCATTTGGCCATTTCAGGCATCAAACCTCCTGTCTATAATCTCTCCCACAATATCTGCCAACTGCTGCTTTATTATTTATTTATTTATTTGACATTTGTTGACCAGGAAAGTCCAACTGAGCAAGAGCCCTTTTTCAGTGGAGGCCTGGAAGAAAAGCTCCTCATCATGACAAAGTTAAAATACAGTAGATTAAGTGCAGTAAACAACATATGTTATATTTAAAGTACAGTACATGATACTTTTAGAGAACTTATCTTACATAAAGATATTTGTCAATATCATTGAGGGAAACCAACAGAGTGAAAAACAGTAAGTAACAGAAAATTTAACTAAATAAATAGAGCTGTTACTAAGAAAAAGTTAATCTAGTTCTAAGATACAATACTAAGATACAATCCTATAAGTAGTTAATAGAAGGATGTGTTGTTACTGGGGATTAAAGAGGAGTTGGAATTGAAGGTTCTGAGAGCAGAGATTGAGTGATAGCAAGGTGTAGTTGTATGGAGGAAGTTAATCGAGGGTTTTTACAAGGACATGTCCAGGTGCTGTATAAGTGTTCCTTGAGGGTTGTTTTCAAAGCTGGAGTTTTACTTCTTTCTCAGATGGCTGGGTGAAGCTGGTTCCAGGATAGTGCTGGGAAATAGCTGTATAGGTTTTGGCCAATAGATTTTTTGACCTTATAAATATCTAAGAGGTTTTGGTCAGCACTCCTAAGGTATCTGGTTGGAGTATATCGAGAGACAACAAAGGAAATGTCAGGGCAGGAGGAACGTTTTTAAGAATGGAGCGAATGACAAGTAGTTGTGAAAAGAGACATTGTTTAGAGAACTCTATCCAGTTTCAAGTATTGAGAGATTGACAGTGATGAGACTTTGAGGGTAGATTAGTTGCAAACCTGACGATTTTGTGTTTTAAGTAGTTTTCAACTTGGTGAGTAGAGAAGACTGGACATTAGTTAAGATTTAGAACCCATAGAGGAGGCTTGAGAGAAGGTAGGCATGGGAAAGTGTGATTCGGGACTCCTTTGTAAGGAATTTTTTATCTCTATAAAGTAGTCCAAGTTTTTGGTGATTTTTTTAATGCAACTGTGGACATGTAGGTCGAATTTCAGTTGGTCATCTATGATGACCTCAAGCAGTTTGGTGTGTGTTTCTACATTGATAGTAGTGCTGTTGAGGGAAGTTATGATGGGTGACAAAGGTGTCATCTCCACTGGCACTGCTACAGTTGGGGTAGGTACATCTGTATCAGCATCCAGTGCAGGACCTCCTGAAGATGCAGGTAGGGTAGGAGGTATGGAGGTGATAGTAGTAGGCTTGGACCCAGATATGCTGGGTGCTTCTGATGTTGGGGTTGCTGCTGCTGCTGCCAACTGTGGGGGAGTGACATGCCTTGTCATTGGGATGGATGCAGGTCATGGTGATGCTGCATATAATAGTAAAATAAATGGAAAAACACAAAATAATAAATAAAATAAATGTATGTAAGAGAGAGGATAGTGTCAGGGGCAAGGGAGAAAAGTACAAATATGAAGAAAAACTGAAGCTCCCACATATATTGAGTATATGTGCACCAAAAAAAACTTCTCAGTTTAGCAAGGCTGTTAGCATACACGATTGACAGGGGAACATGACCTAACAGCCAACATCAACTGCAGTCTGACAGATGGAAGATTAATATGATGAGCTACTTAGACTGACCAACATGTATTTGTAGCATGTGTTGCAGTAATGATGTCAGAAAGAAATGAAGATATATAAAGAAGACATGTTGCTCAGGCATACATCTCACACACCACAAAGAAAAAAAAATTTCTCCATCTTTCCCACCTCCATCCTCAAAAAAAGGAGACAACTTCTATTATGTCCACCCAAGCAATAATGATCCTACATATTTGGTCATCCTAACAGTACAATTATTATGAGACAGAAAAATAAACCTAAAGTATTTTTCAACACAACACATCCGGGGATAAGAGGAATTGAACCCACAGCCATTCTCACAATGTGGGAGCACAGCATTAGCATTCTGACCGACTTGACCACATATATAAGGGGATGTATGCACTAACACAGTAATAACACTGAACAGTCATACTGCTACATTTGAGCTACAACAGTAATGACAGAAGTAGCACTGTTGTATAAAAGGGATACATTTTGGGAATGAATCCATACTATTGTTGAAATTAAAAGCAAGACAGTCTGAAGCATGATTATTCACCCTGACACTCTCTTAAGTACTTTAGCTTCTCCTGTACATCGGCATATTTGCTTCAATATCTTCAGGGACTATAAACATAAAAAGAGCAATGTACACTTGTGGTTGGTGTGCAGTGCCGATGTAAAGTGTAGCTAACATAAGTTCTACTTACAGTACATAGGCGGTGGTACCTGTGCTTTAATTTAATTCTCCCATCAGCTAAGGAGATCAGGACTGCAATGGTGATGGCACTGTTTTTCCTTGCCAGAGATGTCATTCGCACAGCTGACAGCCTGGGCTAAACTATTTTAGGCTTCAGTCTATTACGTCCCATTAAAGCCCTCTTACATGAGCCTCTGGCTGTAATCCTTACGGAGGCAGTAAGTAAATGTTTTAGACTCCTTTTCCTTACACCCCCTATGTACTCTAAAAGCAGCACCAGCCTTTTCTTTTACTACAATATCTCACCTTAAACAATCTTAGGGAAAAATGTTAGAGAATTGGCACCCAAATCAGGTATCACATGTCCCATCCGCCTCTCACTGACATTGATGGGTATCTCATTTGTGTGATGCCTGGTAAATTCTGAAAATGTAAGTACTAATTATGGTTCAGAATGGCACTTTAATTGTGAAACATGCAGTCCTCAATCCCTGTGGAAGCTGTTATTAAATCAGGCAATAAAGTGATTTCCTGTATAAATGGTTGAATATGGAATTGCAAGCAGCCCACCCCAAAAAAACAGCCTGAATTGCACATGTACAGTGCTGCTCACAGAGTTTAGGTGTGTGCATAGCATTAAGAAGATGCCTGCACAACAGCTGACAGGTTTTCTCATCATGCAAATTGAGTGACTCAGACACAATAATGAGTTGAGTCCTAATTCGCATAATCATTGTGCTCAGGGAGGTAAATCTACATAATATAAGCATAATGAGAGGCACGCAGCCTCATTGTGCTACTGAAGAAACCTACGGAACTTAGAGTTTAATGTCTGCTTAAGGTGAATTTGAAAACTAAACTTTCTTCAGCAAAAAATATACCTGCTGGTATAAGGTAAATTCTACTTCTTATAACTCCATTGTACTACGGCTGCTTTTAACTGTTTTTCAACCTGTTGGCAATAATGGGTTTAAGTTTGTCATTACTTTCAAATCTGACGGCCAAGGGAGATTGTAAGTATACAGCAATTAATGGGCTGCTGGATTGTTAAGTTTGATGGGAGACACACCAATGAGCTCATACCTTTCAATACAATATTGTAGTGTTTTATGCATTGCACATTTCTCAGTAGCCAAAATATTAGTAACAGTGATATAAACTGTCATGTGTTGTCAGTTGCACTTCAGTGATTGTTTTGTAGAGGATATGCTCAAAAAACTTAGATGCCTGGCATTACTTAAAGAGTGTGTGGATACAGCTATATAGCAGTCCGGTACAAAAGCAGCATTTGATATGACCAAAGGAGGATACTAATGGTGTTAGGGTTTGAAAGGGCCATGCAGAGGAAGGCTGATAATTCCATGGTTTCCATACAGAGCTTTGGTTAAAAAACACAGACCAAGCAGAAACAGTATAATTCATCTGCTGGGACATCATCACTCATGCACATAAAATTCTCAGATGTGGTGAATGTAGTGCTATTCCATCCATCTCCATGGCCAGTGGCTCTCTGGGCTGCATGCAGTGGACCAACTCTACAATGACCATGCCTGGGAAGAAACTATAACCAATGCAAATATAGTTCATGAGCAGGACTATGGTTATGAGACGGTGCACCACGGGGCCACTGATATCATATGCGGTGCTCAGCAAAGGGCACAAAGTCTTCCACGGGAATATTTGGTAACAGGTTGGGGGAGTATCATGTACACCACTTTTCATAGAAATGGAGAAGCTCCTGGCCTCTTTCAAAGGGAGTGGCACTTTTACAGAGTACCACAGTGTTGCGCTGGATGTTGGGGCAGAGATGAATAAACCCCACAGACTATCCACTACAGTGGCTCTAAGTATGTAGGCCTATTTCTGTGTATCAATATCTGCAAATCTTCTGTACTCCTTAGTCACTATAAAACTTAATTAAAGCTGTCTGACTTATGATAAACAGTCACAATGCGGATTCAACAGTGACATCCACTTGCACAAGCATAGGATATTCATTTTATCATGTTTATATTTCTAAAAACGTTTAGTTGCATGTACAGTTCTAGTTCTAGGTTATACTTACACTGGATATTTTTTGCTTTGGTGCACTTACAGGTAAATCTTTATCCAGCACCAGCACTGTGGAACTGCCCTCACCTGATGCTGGATGATATGCAACCTCAGATAATGATGACTGGGATGAACTGGTAGAGCCAGGGAGTACAGAGTGTCAGTTTGATATAGGAAATGTGACCACAGCAGCCCCAACTCAGACCAAGGACACAGCCTCTATGCCTATGGATACCCAAGCAACTGAGACAGGATAAAAAAGAACAAGCTGATGGCTGAATGTACCCCTAGCTCTCATGGACAGTGAGGTTCACAAAAGGGGGTTGGTAGTGCTGCTCTACCACCTCTCTCCTAGGGTTGTTATGTCAGTGGCTGCAACCCAGTATATGTATAGGGCCATACTGGAAGGAGATCTGGGTTATGCGTGACAACCTATGGGAATGCATGTCTTGTATGTGTGATTTCTTGGTCAGACTGAATAACACAATGCAATGTGCAATGTCTTCTCTGCCTGACCTGCCAGGAGCAAGGGGCTATCCCTGGAGATGGTCATCTGGTACAGCCACAGATGTTAGCCAATGTAGTCATAGAAGACTGATATCCTGCTCCTACAGTGCTAGCACTTCCACAACAGCATCTGTTGTGGAGGTGTTCACTCTCAGGATAGACTGTTTCCATGGTCATGGGCATCATAATGGTGTCACATCTCCCAGCAGATATTAAAAGTCTTGCAGCTCACCGACATCTAACCATGAATTTGGGACATCCAGTGTAACTCCCAGTATAGTCAGTTCTCATGGGCAGGAGAGTGCACATGATGCTGAGTCCTCTGCTGTGCATTCTCTGGACCTGTCAAGTAGACCAAGTTGCTTAGCTGAAACTGCTTTTGAGGCTGTATCCCTGTAGACCCACACTAACATCACCACACCTCAACTACATCACACACCTCCACTGACACTGGTCCTTCCCAACATTAATGACCCCCAGTACTCATATTTCACATAAAAACACTTTTTCCTTTCATAATCCTCAGCACTTATAGACTTCCCTGTACTTGCTTTTCCACCTAGGCAAATGACAGCAGTACCCTACCCTTTGACCAGTGTTGCTTGGATTGCCTATGGTGCACAGCACGGCCAGTTTATGCATGGATTAGTTTTGTATACATCATTTTACAGTAGTGCATCTGCTTAACTTAGGTGTACTATGTTCTAAGCTTTGTGCAGCTCACTGCCTCTTTGCTAGTACCATGGCATACTGTGCCCACCTCTGTCTGGCATGATCATTCCCTAATGCTGGATTTCCCTCTGATTCCCCATCTGAATCAGCCTCCTCTGCCTGTTGTGTTGGAAACTGCTGGGCCTGCAAGTGCCTATCCTGCTGTCACTGTTTCCTAAGTATAATATTGTGTGACACTACACACATGGAGACCAGTACTGCAGACGACACTGTATGGCAGCATAGAATTCAACCAGACATTGAAAGCATGCCTTCAACAGGCCAAACACATGTTCATTAATGCTTCTCATTTGTAATTGTGCATGGCTGCACCCTTGGCATGCTTGATTTAATGGATGTCTTATGGGTGTCATGAGCCATGGTTCCAGTGCATATCCAGCATCACCAACAAGATGGCCCTGTGGGAAGTCATCCCTTGCCAACATACCTCTCAACTGTCCAGATTTTTGCAGAATGTCCAGATTTGTGACTTATATTTTTGGTCTGTTCCTCATAAAATATGTGGTTTTCTGTGTTTTTGTGGGAAATCAGTTAGGATTAAACTAACTATATAATGACAGGCATATGGAATTTTGATTTCATAGCCTTCAGAAAATGCATGGTAACACAAGACCTTTTATTCTAGCAACTTACTAAATTTATAAGAGCAATATTTAAAATTTGTCCGTATTTTTTGGAGCTTTTACCCCCCCCATTACTTTTGGCTTTGTCTAGATTTTTTGTGCTAAGAGGTTGAGCTATGCTTGCCAAGTGTTGGTATATGTCACAGGTGTGCCATATGTGAGAGCCATGATAACTGTGGCAATTGATAGAGTAATATCCTTTGTGGTTCATGTACCTCTCTTCCCAGTTTAGCAGGTGGGCCTTTATTTCAATGTGGGTACAGTCTATGAACCCCCAGCACCTCAGGAAAGAGGCTAGATGGTGTTTTCTCCCCCTCCCATGAGGTATGTGGGAAACACACATACTCCACAAATGCTGAGGCATGGTATCAAGGAAATGATGGAGGATTCTTGAGCCAGATGTCTGCGATAACACCACTGTGTCCCTATTAGATTGCCGAAATGTCTTATTCAACAGTAAGTCAACAGAACACATATGCAACAGCACCAAGACATGAATACTGACATGACTCCATAACCAACTGTCAGAACTGTACATTCTGAAAATAGTATTAAATGTTCCATTTTGTAAATAAAAATCAAATGGTGCACATATAGCAAACGTATTTCAAATTAATGATGAGCTGATACCAATGTGTCTGTATAAACTCAACATATATCATTTGATTTTGACATTATTTGTATAAACTAAGAATTGTCATTTCTTTTTGTCGCATGTTATGCTATACATCTGTAATCCTGTAATGCACTAATGTGCCAGGATCATGCTGGAAAAAGAGTCTGCTGACCACCTCACTTACCCGGTTAACTCAATAACACCTGTATTGTTTGGAATGTCACACCACTAGCAGCCTGCACACAGCTTGCATTCCATATTGTCTGAAAAATAAACTTAAAAAGCATGAGACAGATAAATATAAATATCTTGTGATCAGTGAAAGCTATTAAAACTGCACAAATATCAACGTTATCAGTAAAAAAATGTTCTTTACAGTGATAACAGTCTGTGTTCATAGTCATTCCATAAATACTATAATATATTACAATGTGCACGATCCCCAAATAATATTTTTTGCTAAATTTTCACAAATTCTCATATCTTAACTATACAACCTAGGCATATATTGCTAGAACACTTTTGTTAACCAGACACAAGCTTTCACATAACAAGAAATTCCTCTATGAGTACATGTTTACTGAAATATCCATAGAAATACTAAAACATATGTTTAATTGAATATCTCTCAAGATGTACAGCTTTCAGTGCACATACCAAAGACAGTTTTCTTCAACATTGAAGGTTTCAGATGATGTCATGCAACAGTCTGTAAGTCATTTTCTTTCTAAAGTGTTAAGTACATTTGGAAGTATTGTTTATTTTCATAATTACTAACAAACAATATATCAGGTGCAGTGTGATTATAAATGGTCATTGGCAATGACATTTCATGTCTCCCACCATGGCACATCACACCATACCTCTCAACATGTAGGACTCCCAGGTATGAAACTGTGAACACAAATATGAAAATATGAATAATAAGTGACAACTAATGATTATTTTTTTTACTGCAGCACATTCTAGATTATCAGTCTTAGTGTCATTTTGTTAATATCTCCTTGCACTTTCTAATACTGCCTATTATTAGCTGGTAAGTTGCTTATTTAAAGAAAGCAAACCCAAATAATGTCTGCATGCCATAAGGAGCTATGGATGAAAACTGGAAATATACAAAAAGGCACTACAGGCTTGAATGAGTTAATCTAAAAATAAATAAAATTGAAATAAAAGGCCCATGTTGCTAATATACGTAAAGCCACACATACCTCAGTATCCATTGCAAGAGGTACTCTGTGGCTCCCACTGAGCTGCAGATGACACCTATGTCCACAGTTTCTTGAATGGTGTTCCTGTCAACGCATTCCAGTCCACAATGTTGATGTCATGGAGTCCATGAAATCGTAAGCATAGTTAGATGACCCTGCTCATCTGGAGGAGACATTGCACCCCATAACCCATGGCAGCAGCAATCACAGCCTCTTGTAGATACACATTTACATAAGCTGCAGCAACCGCTAATGTTACATAGTCATTTACTCAGTCTGAACATAAGCATTCAAATGTACGCAGCGACTCATTATATGGTTATTGGCGTATATTGTGATTGACCCTGTGTGTTGGGCTGCCCACATTGTGGAATCTGGTTTTCTGAATCACTCATATCCTGCTCTTTGCCACTCATCATGCAAATTCACTTATCACAACACTGCAAAGTTTCCTTCATCCTGCCCTATATGTACTACAACAAATAAGGCATTTATTAAATATGTTTAATAAAACAGTCCACTGAATACCCTTTCTTTCTTTAACTGCCCTCTTTTAGTTATTTCACAGTGTAACTCTTCATGCAGCTGGAGTGAAAGCAAAATAAATTAACTCAGGAAATTCTTCTGATTTTGTGTTCACTACAGCTCTTACGTAATGTATTTCTTCCAATGTTTGGCATTAATCTTCATTTGTGTACTGAAGGAAAACGCCTACAAACAAGGGGATCATGAGAAAAAAAGCTTGTTTTCCAAATGTGCTTCAGAAAAGGGTAAATGGGGAATCACATCAAAAATCTATAAAATGACAGTAAACATGCAAACATGTAAATTAGTGCAAACACTATACAAATTAGTAGAGCAATAAAGCCCAAGACATAAGTATGCCTCTGAGCATATTAGAAGTGAGAATCTGTAGAAAGCCATTGTAAATGATCTCAAAAGAAGTCCTAAACCCATTTTGGAGGTATACACCAACCAGTATCATTATTGTTTTCACTGTACTGTTTCTTTGAAGATCAAAATATCATGAGGTCTTGGACTGGCATCGAAGTGCAACACCAGTGATTGTGCTTCAGTCATCAGCCAACATGTAGATAATAACAACTGAATGATTCAGTATCACTGATTATTAATTTAAAATGTAGCCACTGTTTGTGGAATTTAATTAGTGAGCAGACGTGTAATAATGTACAGGAAAAGAACGATTCACTTTTTAATAAAACTACATTACCCTAGTAGTTGTGAAAGAACAGAATCAGAATAAAAAGGTGTGGTTTTATTAATGTTTTAATAAGTATTGCAAGGCACTTTTCCAATACAAATTGTATGATATGATTATCTGACAATAAGCGTGTCTCTTCTGTATTCAAAATTGTAGTTTAATGTTTAAATCTGCCTCGAGAAGAATAATTAAACTGAGAGTTGGGTACACAATTGTCTTTGGAGCTGTAATGCACAGGTTAGGTAATGCAGACGATATAGTTACTTTAAGATAATCTGGACAGGTTGTGGTGTCAAACATAGAACAACAGGATAAATATTTGCAAGCAATCATGACACATGATGTATCACAAAAGCAGACTGATTTTCCATCAGGGTTCTCTAGTTGATGGGTTAATTAATTTCAGATAGTTTCTTATTTTACTTAATTTACTGAGATGTCAATGTCTGTCTATAAGGACGCATATGCAGTCAGTATCCCATGATAGTTTATCTGGGGTAATAGCCTTGGATTTAGCTAAATGTTTCTGACTTACCTTCATGGTGAATACTGGCCAATGCCTATGATCTTTGTTTCTTTCATTAAAATGGGTCACTTCACGGAAAATCTAAAAGGTGTCAGTGTTGCATCATATGTGATGCAATCTCATTTATTTTAGAGAATGCGTACATGACAGAATATATTTTATTACTACAGTGGGCAAGGAACTACTTTACTATTTACTTTTCTTCTCAGAAATTCTTCTGCTGTGTTAAAGAAGCAGTTGGGTTAATGAGCTGGAAACTAACATAATATTCCACGTTTTCCAGCTGTCGGAGAACTCACTTCCACTTACTCTTTCTTCTCATTTCTAATGATTTATATTCACTGTAGCAGTAATAACTTACTAATGTGTAATTTCCATAAATTATCGAATTAAGGTAATTATGGCGCCTCAGGCAGAAGTCTAAGTCTTTTGGATCAGTTTTTTTTTCCAGTATGGCTGCTGCTTACATTCTTTCAGTTAACATCCAGTTCAGTTCCTTGCATGACCTCTACATTCATGTTTGGCCCATCTGCGCAGTGACTAGTGAGTAGTAGACACCCTGTTTTGCTAGAAGTTGCTGGTGTGTTCCTTTTTCCACGATCTGTCCTTTCTGAAATACTGCAATTTTGTCTGCATTCTGGATAGTTGATAATCTGTGAGCAATCACGATACAGGTACGGCCTTCTCTGGCTTTATCCAGGGCTTCTTGCACAATCTTGGAAAAAAAAAACAGAATAAAATAAGCTAAGTAATTGTTTTATATATGCTATATTTTCAAATGTTATAGAGAACTCAGAGGAAATTGTGCATTTTATCAGAACTCATTCATATATACATTTAATAAAATAATTAATGAACACCATATAGCTCTTCTTTTAGAAATATAGGCCACTTGATACAAAATAAGATTAAAAACAAAACTGGAAATTGATGTGCTGTTCAATTGCTGTTCACAACTAGTAGATCCTACAGCATGTCAGCTATTTGATTTCATGTTCAGGATAGTTTGGATGAAATGTAGCATCTATATTATTTTTAGCAGGATTCCTTTTAAATTTGATGTTTAAAATCAGACTGTGTGAACACCATGAATGACAAATTAATTGAAGAAAAGTTTAATTGATTGTGGTAAGCTCTGTACATGTCAGTTCTGGTTCCGGGAAACCCAAGTACATAGGAATTGAAATATCATTACGTTCCTATGAATAAATACATGAACAAAATAGAACACAAGATGTTCTGTCGCACATTTATTTAATCAAATGGTACAGTACTGGTGACACATTTATTTAATCAGATCGTACACTACTGTTGGAATTCACAGCACTTTGTTCTCTTTATTTATACTGTTGTTACACCTTACCTGGAATTATACATGCATTTTTGGAACCTCCATCTATTTGCTTATCAGAATGATAGAAGGACTAAACCAGAAAAGATGGCGACAGAAGAAGACCTAATCAGTCCCTCTCACCCACTGTTACAGCAAGTTGCTATGCAGTAGGCATTTTACCTTCTTTTCCCATTCCCTTTCGACCTGCCCCTGGTACCCATAAATACTTCTAATGACCTACACATCTTTACTCTCTCTAGCAATGTATCTCAGCATACCACTACCTATTCCTTGGAAAACAAAAAGGTCCATACTTATCTCAGTCTTTAAGCTTTTCCCTGGCAGCTGTCATCTGTAATTTTCTCTACCCATTCGGCCCCTTTACTTCTCCCCAGAGAATGTGATATGTCCAGAAATATCACCATTATTTCCTTTCCCTGTCAAGGCTATACTGTATTTCACTACTGAGCAATACGTTATATAGAGGTCATAGCCAAAGAGGTTCATTGTACCAGCCTAACTACCTCATTAACAAATACGTAAAATACATACACACACACACACACACACATATATATATATATATATATATATATATATATATATATATATATATATATATATATATATATATATATATATATATATATATATATATATATATATATATTTATATATATATATATATATATATGGGTTCAACTTCTTAATGTCAAAATTACAAAATCCTGAAGTTCAATATATTTAATTTACAATCCTGAGATCTTGTAATCTCGAAATTAAGAAAAACAATAAAAAAAAGAAAAACATGTGCCCCCCACACCCCGTGCAACTTAAATATACTAACTCCAGGATCGCTCTACAGTGCAGGGAACGGTAATACAGATTGCTAAACAGTGTGGAACAGGAACATTACCATTCTCTGCACTGTAGAGCGATCTTGGAGTTAGTATACTTAAGTTGCAGGGGGTGTGGGGGCACAGCCCCCCACCTGAGGGGTGCAGGGGGGGCTTGCCCCCCCTGCAAAAACATGTTTCTGATGTGTTTTTCTTTTTTTTTTTATTGTTTTTTTTTTAATTTCGAGATTACAAGATCTCAGGATTGTAAATCTGATATACTGAACTTCAGGATTTTGTAAATTCAAAATTAAGAAGTGGATCCATATACACTACCTCTAGTGGAGGTAAGAACGAGCTGGTCCAGGGCATTGGAATTATTGAATTCCAGGAAATGTTGGGCAAGTGTATTGGCACATGAGTAGTTTTCCCAGTTAATGGAGGGGTAATTAAAGTCGCCCAGTATGAGTGTGTTAGGTTGGGTGCTAATATTCTCCAGGGTGCTTAGGAACATGGAGTGAGTGTCTTGGGACATGGTTGGGGACCTATAACAGGCTACGACCTAAATCGCTATCTTACCCATTGTTAGCTGCACCTGAAGTATCTCTGATGCATTATGTTGGGTACCAGTCTATATATATATATATATATATATATATACATATACATATGTGTATGTATGTATGTATGTATATATATATATATATATATATATGTGTATGTATATATATATATATATATATATATATATATATGTATATATATATATATATATAGATGTGTATATATATATATATATATATATATACACAAGACTTATGAGTCTTTTCTCATATCTCATCTCTCTTTCATTCCTTTCACAGTACACCCAGTACTTAAACCAAAATAAACCTGAGAGCCACCTGGACAAAATGAAACATAAACCTGCTTGTATCCCTTCTGTTGCCCGCTTATAACACTTGGTTCTCTCGGGTAATGTAGTAACTGCCATATGCTTACAGGCAATAAACTACTTGACACAAACAATTTAGTTGAAGAGAGCAGAATATAGCTGTAAAATCTGAATGGATCACTATTGCCCAATAAGATGGCCTGCAAGAATTACACACTACCACCCACATCTCATCACAACCACGTTAAACTGATTTATGCTAGGGATGTAAAAACTCACTACCAAAGGCTACTAGGATTAAGAAAACCAGGTCTAAGCACATATCCATCACCACATCAGGACCAAGCTCACACACAATAAATGGTCATCAGGTGGTAGAGAGCAAATCATGCAATACTCTGTTGTTGGACACACTAACTCCACTCTCATAATACTGGACAAAGACAGAGTTGTATCCATGACATCTCAAAGGCTTTAAACTTCCTCTCATCAGCCAAATATGATTATGACCCAGTGATATTCTCTGTGGATGTAAATGACTTGAAGTACATAATCTTAAGTGATATGTGGGGAGACCTCTTGGGTGTCACCAAATCATTCATGAAATTCAAATCAAATCATGAAAAAAATTATCATGTGTCCACTGCAGATAAAACACTGATCCTGAGTGGAATCCTTTCTTCACCCAGAATGATACCTATATACAAAGGAAACATGATTTGCTTCAAAAATTGTCTGAGTAGTTGGTGTCATCGTAAGGAGGTCCAGTAAGTGTTAGCATGGGATGAGATGACTGACAGTCCAACTTGTTTCACCAAGCATGACCCGCACCTATTGTTTCATGGTGTCTGAACAGACTAAAGACCTTGCTGCTCCCACAATGCCTTTTTAGTCAGAGTCCAGCTAATGGACATTCAAACATAGCAAATATCAATACAGTTATTTACAACTCTAAAATGGACCATATCGAGATGCTTCTACTCAGCTCCGGAAGTCTCAGCAACACACTGTCTGATCTTGAGGGTCTCTTGCAATGTAAACATATATAAATTTGTATAATTACTGAGACTTGATTTCATTGTAAAAATAACACTAACGCCATACCTGGGTCTTGTATCTACCATGCATTCAGGCCTGATGGAAACTGTGAAGGTGTTTTTTAATTTGCCAAGGATCACATCACTTCTAGGCATATTCCCAGAAACTTACAACCTGCAATTGCTCAACTTACCCTAAGCAAGTTAAAATACTAACTTAATAGCCTGCTATGGGACACCCTCCATTCCCCAGGATGACTGTGCAAGATTACTTAGTGTACATGAGAAGGTACTATTATCAAAAGTACCTTTATACTGGGAGATTTCAACTGACCCTAAGTACATTGAAGTACCTGTACCTCCTAAGTTGATATGCCCTGAGGTTTATATTAATAAAGGAACATTCTCTGGAACACATAGTTAGTAAACCAACAAGAGGACATAATTTTCTTGATCTGGTCCTAACTAATAATGCTATTACATGTATTAATCTTTAGTTTCTCCATCCCTGGTTAAGTCTGAATGTAAACTTACAACCTTTCCTTTCAAAATCTTTAAAACTTCTACAATTAATAATTCTAAGTTAAAGTATTTCAAATACACGAACCTCCTAAAAGACTGTGATGAGCTATCAGAATTAATTTGTTATATAATCAAAATCGACATAGACACGATGGCTATTTATAATAGGAGTTTTATTCTCAAATAGGTCAGTGCTTATTCCTGGCCTACAATTGTCAGATATAATGGAAAGTTTAAGAACAAACCTCTCTGTTAATCTACCAGCTCAAATAAACCTTTTAACAAGTGAAATCATGTCTTAACTCATATAACAGATTAAAATGTCTCATACTAATGACTGCAATGAGAATATCAACAAGGATCTAAACACTACTATCAGGGACGAGTGAGGCAAATTATGAACTATAACTAGCTTCTGAAGTCATTCATAGGTTAGTACTAGGTTAACTGCCCTTGCGAGTTATTGTAAGCCTAGCCAGTTATCCCTTGTGAGATTCAAACCCTGCATCTTGTGTTTGTAAGCAAACACCTTAACCATTAGGCCACCCTCCCAACCGATAATTATAAGACCTCCTTTAGTTACATCAGGAAAACAAGAAATAATACTCATCCATTTTCTGAACTCTCTACTCAGGCCAAGAAAACATAGCAAATATACTACAAGACAAATTTAGTGCAAACTTTACCCCTGAAACAACTATTTTTTTTTCTCAAATCCATAAATCGCATACACCTCCTAGTATCACAAAGGATCATGGTATGAAGATGCTCTCTAAAACCAAAACAATATTTCCACTGGGCCTGATAATTTACCTGCCTAAATAAGAGTGGCAAACATGCCCTTGGGGAGCTCCTTCTTTAAACTGTTTAATAATACTGTCTAAAGGTGCAAAATGACCTTTGTTTTTTGTATAAAAAACTGTTCACATGCAGTGAATAGTAGTTACTTAAGGAAGTATCAGGATAAAGAAAAAATCCAGTGCACAACCAATACCAAGCAGATAGCCGGAAAAAAATGTATTCAGTCGGGCACATAATAATGAACGATCCATTAAGTTTATTTTCATGCTCCCTAGGGCTTAAAATAACATATATGTTGTCTTGCGGCATAGCGCACAACATTCAACAGTTCCTCTTGACAAAACTCCACAGAGAAACTGGATTTTCAACTGGAAACAGACTGTCTATCCTGCCTGGACTACTTTCGAATATTTAGTAATTCGTTATAATATTATATTTTGTATTATTTTTTTTTTGACTTAGGACAAATTTAAATTTGCTACTTCTACTACCATTATCTAATCTGATTAATATACGTGATTAACTATATATATATATATATATATATATATATATATATATATATATATATGTATATATATATATGTATATACATATATATATACATATATATATATAATCTTCCACACAGAGAAGTTTCTTAAACTGTTTTGTTTTTGGACCCACTATACTTGTTTAGTGGGTTGTTTGAGACTTTGGGATACCACGGAGTTACTTGTTTTTAAGTTTATAAAACATATACACTGCAGGAGCAGCACACATGACCTAATGATTTCACTGCCTCAGAATCCGCTGGCTGGAGTATCTGGTGCCAAATTATTGTAAAACAGACTGCTAGGGGATTTGCTGTACTTTTTCAGAGATACTGTTATTCCCTGTAGTAAGAAAAGCTATGGAAGGTAAGATTAATGCCCTATGAAAGATAATTTCCCATCAGTTGGCAAACATAGCTTGATCACAACAAACTTGAAAACATATTTTCTTCAACTCATATGGAAAGACCAAAAGAAATGTTTTTTTACAAGGAGTTAAGGACTCTTGCACCTCCTGAGAAGAAAAATGCATTTGCATGTGGGTAAATAAAGCATACATAAAGTTTGTCTTATACAAACAGCAATTATGCAATGGCTGGATATCAGTGAAATGATTTACAGTTAGTTCCCCCTACATCTGGACAAATTTACATTTTCGGACAAGTTTAAATTGTTCATTTATATTCCTCAATACTGTATTGTCCAATAGCTTTTTACTTTGGAAATCATTGCTTGTGTACTAGCATTTATTTCATGTTTGAGATTTTTTTTCTCTTTAAGGCTGTGCAACCATAGAATTGGCCAGCCTACTTCAGTTCAATCAACTCATAGTAACAGACAAGGTACTCAACCAACCTGAAAATACACCTGCCCTTAAAAACATTATCAATTCCTATAGTAACTCTAGGCTACTTCGCTCTTCTAACAAACTGCTGGTTCAAGCACTCAAGACTAACAACTCAGCAGGTGACTTCCTGTTTGCCAACTTTGTTGGCAAAATTTGGAATTCACTTCCAGCTGACCTTACTCTTGAACCCTTGTTAACGCAATTTAAAAAAAGTCTTAAGCAGTATTTTACTACACACTGGCTATGTCCCTGTTTCACTCCTAACTAACTCCTTTTTTCTAACATATTCTAAATTACACTGTATGCAATACCTAATTTCGCTCATAACTGATAGTGTGCAACATTACTTGTTTTCAATGATGATAGACTGTAAATCTTTCTAGTCTTCTATGAGAGCTATACTGATGCACCCTGTAAATCATGTTTTTCTTTCTTGTATTGTGTAAAGGTTTATCTTGTATCGTGTAAAGGTTTATCTGTAGTACTGGAGCTTTTCTCCTCGGGCCTCCGCTGAAAATGGACATGCATCTAGTCGGACTATCCCGGTCAACAAATAAAATAAATAAATAAATTGTACCTATTTCAAAATGTAATGCTGGATTTGTTTTTTTGAGGTCTTTGAACCAGCCCACGTACCCAGTTAACAATGATAATTACGTAAGTCAGTGAGTAAATAAATACATAAATAAAGCTATGGGAAAATTAAGAAGGCCAGAAGTAGAAATGTTACTGTGTAGTGCAAAAAAATGAAGTTCATATAACTCAGTTATACCTGGTTTTATAAGGGTGTTGCATTAACAACTGAACACACAAAGAACACATTGACCTTTGTCTGGCAGTTGAACCCAGGGCCCCCACATTCTGTGTGGATGCACTAATATTTGCTCAACAAGGAGTTAGGGTCAGTGTTTTTCTTTTCTGTTCAGTTGTTAATACAATACTAGGTTAATGTTTGTACTGCTAAACCGAGATAGACTGGATAACAATTAACAAGTAATCTCCGTGGTACCCCCGAAGTCTCAAAACAACCCACTAAAGTGTAGTGGGTCTAAAAACAAAACAGTGTAAGAAACTTCTCTGTGTGGAAGATTTTCAGTCCATATATTACTAGTTAATCACTGTATATTAATCAGATCAGACAATAGTAGTAGAAGTAGCGAATGTAAACTTGTCAAGTCAAAAAGTAATAATAGAAAATATATAATTCTACAGCATTACTAACGATTCGAAAGTAATCCAAGCAAGGCAGGCCGTCTGTTTCCAGTCGAAAATCCTTTATTAAGTACACAGACAAGCGATCCAAGTAAAACAAAAATAGAGTAATAATTTCCTCACAAGCTTTCTATATATATATATACTTTTTATCGGGCATGGGAGTGGTTTATTGTGCTGTAAAACAAAGTGTTATTGGTACACATGTTAAATTCACATCCCTTCCCCCATCAGTGTGACATTCGAGCTGGTCCTGCCCTACCTAGTAGCTGTCATAATAATATATAGCCCTAATGTACTTTAATGGTACATCTTATTTAACCAAATTATTAAGTAGATTATTTTTATTAAGTCTGTGATTTTATCCAAGGCAATATACTACATGGCTGGAAATATATCATCCTTAGTTCATTTTGCGATCAAAAATTATATATAAATATATACATATACATTTTGCATGTAAAAATCAGTTTCTATTTTCATAACCTGTTGTTAACAAAGATCGCTTTCGTCCTTCTAGACTTCTTCAGGTCTGTGTACAAGAACCCTAAAAACCTATATAATTGTATAATTAGTTAGTATTGTTATTACCATCATTTTGAATAAAGTGGAAAAAAGATAAAATGCATGTATGATGATGGAAACAAAATATACACTTAAATTTCAAATTATTTAAAATGGTTAGAAGGGTTAAAAGATTTTTGGGGATGCTCCTAATGTCTCCCTGGCACAGTGGTGCAATATGCAGCATTGTCGCCTAATAGCAAGTGGCTCTCCAGATCAATTCTTGACTGCAGTGCTGTCTGTGTGGACTCTGCATGTTTTTCCTTTGTTTGTATGGGTTTTCCTCAATGTTCCCTGTTTTTCTTCCACTTCCCATATACATGGGGTAGGCAAATTAAATTAGCGACTCAGAGTTGTTTATAGGTTTGCACTCAAAGTGTCTGTGATACAAGAGTTAAGGTCCGGCAGTCTGCTTCTGTTCTGTGTTTGCATTCTAAACTTCATGGATGTCAGCCACCTCGCTTTAAGATTGTGATGTGACTTATAAATCAAAGATAGATGAAATATTCCCCTGTTGGCAAGAAAGTACAGTGCAAAACAGTTGCACACTTTCATAGACAAATGATTCTCAATTAGATTGCTGAGGACATCTTGATAGGCTTACATCCTCTGAGTTCCTATACCACAAGCTGCAATCCTGGGTTATCCATCAGCTGACTCTCCTTTGACAAGGATCTGTCAATACCATTTCCCTAGGCTGGGTGAGCTGACATCAGCTTGTCCCTCCCATTACTCCTTTTTGGGCAGCACCTTCAGCACTTAGGCATTAACTTACTTTAAGTTGTCTGTGGCACAGTCAGGTCCAAAACTGCTACATAATGAAACCTGATCAGAAAATGAACTGTTGTCTTAGGTAAAGCTTAGTTATTATGCAAGACAAGATAAGCAACCCTTCACATAACAACCTGAAGCTCAGAAATAGTCTATGTTGAGGCTTTAGGCACCAGAAAAAGTCTTAGAGGACATAGGGTCCAGGCCCATAGAAGCAAGTTTGAATAGAAAATACAACAGCATGTCAATAATGAAGCTTTGTTTCCAGTGCAAAAATGAAGGATTGACTGAGACCACAGATTATGGCTCTCCTTCAAAAATACTTCCATCAGTCTACATTAGTCCTGTATTCCACCAGATTATGATATGGTGGGAATGGCAATGACATGCAGCTTGATGATGGGTGAAACCTGACTTAAAGAAATGCCTGACAAATATCAAGCAAACTTCAAGACTTAAAAACTAATAAGGAAGAGGATATTAAGCGACTCAGAGGACTGACTCAGAAGACTTTTCTACTTGCCGTGAATGGAAGATGTCATTATAGGCTCTAGTGGTTAAAAAAGGAGTTACAGCAGCCACCATACATTTAGGCTGAGGTGGCCATTGTGCCATACACTGAAGCCCTACCGTTTAGACCGGAATGTTCCCTGCCAGTACCTGAAGGGTCAGAAATTAGGCTTTTCTGAATATTATGTGGTGAAGACTATTAGTCCTGTACTTTCTGTGAAGTTCACCTAGTAGGTGAAGGATGAGGTGAAATGGAAAAAAATTTTAAATAACTTTCTCCGTCATTCCAATGAGAATGCATTTACCACCCATTTGATTCTGCCCTGAAGAAAGAAGCAGAATGCGTAGCATTTCATTCTCTAGTGTAGTGAATGACTGATGAGTCAACCATCACTGATAATAAACTGTTCTCTGGAGAACCCACATCATACTGAGGCAGGACAAGGCAAAAATGTACATCGTCTCTGCCTTTAACTCCAGAAAGAATATAACAAAATACAGTAACAAACATATTACCACTCAAAGAAAGAATAAATTCCTGAAATCCCAATGTCTTTTCAAAGAACAGAAATTGAAGATCATAGACATGACAAAACCAAAGTATGCAACTTCCTTTGCTGTACTCAAAGCAGGCAGAGCTCTTCTTAGCTGATGTTTACTCCAAGAGACTGCAGTCAAGCAAAAGTATAATTTAGTGACACAAGCAAAGAATTTTAGATGGTGGTTTCCCACAACCATAACTCCATGTAAGTAAAGACCTAATGAATGTGCTATTTTAGGCTTCCAATGTGATGGTTAACATCTTGGTAAACAGGCATATATAGAAGAAAGCCTGAATAGAAGCAGCTTACACTAAAAGTGCTCTTCATTCTTAGCAATCCAGGAACTTCCAGTGTGGATCACAAAGATGATGTATCAAAAGGCAACCATCATGTCTATCAACATCACCCAATGTTCCACAGGAGGAGTGTCATCAACGCTTGAAGAATGACCATATAAAACTTCTGTATAACTAATATGAAAATGAAATAAATCTAGGATCATATGGGATGTTCTGACTTTGTGAAGGTAAAGAAACAATTTGAGCAGAAGCCCCTTCCCAGTTCCAGTGAGGGGACAGTATCTACTGCCACTATGACAGGCAAGAACTAAAACTTCACTAGTTGCTTTTCTGGCACTTACTGGTTTAGTGCATGGAAAGAATTATAGTGGAAATAATCAATAATCACACAGGAAATTTCCAGTCCCTGTACCAAGCCCAATTTGGTTACATCAAGGGCAGGTCATGTCAACTCAACCTGGTGGACATTTTAAGAAGGTCATCAAAGCAATTGATTTGGGCAAAATGGTTCACAGTGCCCACCTTGATCTGGTCAAGGCATTTGGCACAACACCCACTAAGGCATTGTTGATAAATTCAAGTGGTTAGGTATAACCCCTTATGTGACCTAGTGGACGGTTAGTTGGCTTACAGACAGGCACCAGGAAGTTAGAATTGGGGAGTCTACCTCTACAAAAAGGCCAGTCACATGTGGAGTTCCTCAGGGAGCAGTCCTGGAACTGCTTGTGATGCCTGTGCCCTGGCGCAGCAATCAAGGAGCCTCAATCCTCACCACTAACACCAGAGAGGGCATCTCATATGAGAGGAATGGATAACAAATACACACAGTAAAGTGCAATTTCCCTTAAGAGTACACAGAGATCACAGTCAGTCCAGGGCTGGTCGCTCCCTTGCTCCCCAGGTCCCCAATAAGACTACCCACTGGCACAGCTATAGGGTCCAGATCTCAGCCTAGCTGGTCAAGCTAAAATCTCCAGCACCCTCTCTGTCCAACCAGTGCTTCGTGTCCCTGCCCAAGTAGCTGACACACACACACACACACACACACACACACACACACACACACACACACACACACACACACACACTTTGAGATAAGAGGTTATACAACCACACAGACACTTCTGGGGAAGGCTGGCACAGGTTCTCCAGCTGTGCCCCTTTTACCCACACTATACAGTAATACCGGCTGCCACCACCCAGTTAATATTATCAGCTATCCAAAGGCCCTTAAAAGCGTGTCCAATTATTACTGTGCAATAGTATTATCCAATTGGTAAGTGTGAATAATCAGTCAAGGCTTATAACTCTATAAATATGCAATGTACTCTAGAGCTTAACTTATCTCTACACAAACCAGCCACAGTTAAAAGGTTTTTAAATATTTAATAATAATTAAAACCACAAGACAATACTTTTTACTACACAGTCAGTGCTAGTGAAGAGTTCAGAGATCACACAGAAATACTTAAAATAATTCAGTAGTATAGTTCTGACATAACAGGAAAAACACTTAGTCTAATATTTTCTAATTCCTAGCTACTTCTAAAAGAAAACACAAGTCTAAGATAACTTACTTAAGACAACAGGCAGAGTGCTGAGTTGGATGTTCAGACAAAAATGCTTACAGTCTCTCTCTGAGCAACAGTTTTTAAAATTACTAACAAACATTTCTGCTGGGCCCTCCCAGATTGCATCACTTTTCACACTTGGGTTTCCCAGTATACACATTACATCATTTTTGACACTTAGCCTGGGTTTCCCAGGTCAACAGGCTACATTATATAGCAAGCTAACACCTGCTCAGGAAGCTACAACAATAAAAGACATTTTACATGTACAATCTAGTAATTATTCCTTAAGTTAAAACAATAGAAAGAATGTGCTAGCCCACACCAAATGGCTCTGAGCTCTGGAGATCAAAGGACATACAAGACATAATTTTAATTTCAAAGAACAGATGTGAAATGCTTGACTTAGTTTTCTTTACAGCAGTGGACAATGTTGCCACATTGTTGTAGTTCAACATTTAACAGCCTATTCTTTCATTTAAGAAAACCAGCCTGTACCTTGCTGGCAGCCTTCACCCATCTCTACCAGTCTTCACACTGCTCTTCTTTGGTATTTACTTCTCTGAATTCAAGGCCAATGTCAAGGGCCTCTGGCTGACCAAATTTCAAATGACTGCAAATGAGGAGTCACAGAATCCTTCACAAACACTAATGTTCTGTAGAAAGGGCTGACACAGACAAATAACTTGGGTCACAGCTATAGACTAAAACTAAATGCTAAGGAATGCATAACAGCATCCTTTGGAAAGTCATCCACCCCTGGTAGCTATTATATTGACAACACACCCCTAAGTGTCGACTGAGTAGCCATGGACTTGAGGACATGCACAAACAGTAATCTAGTCTCACATGTCGGCAGTAGTGAGGAAATAATTCTATGTTGTGCAACTTTTAAACAAAGGTATAGAATCTAGGACCAAGAAGGGCATTATCCCACTGTATTTAACATTCATTCATCAGTCCTATCATTGAGTACAATGCCCCCCTTTGGTATGTACTTATCAAGACATATCCAACAAGTGAAACTTCCACAGATGTTCCTCAGTAAAACAATACAGGGAGTAAGTAACATGTCCTATGTAGACCATCTCAAAGCCCTATCCCTGTATTCTTTCTCCTGCAGGCTGTTGAGAGGAGATCTATATTTGGCATACAATGCATCATCAAACCTCACTCTGTCAGACCTGCTGCATATCCACAAAACAAACAGCACAAGGATAACCCATTCTAAAGACTTAAACCTTGCCTGCGATATAAACAGGACCTGCTGGAGAGCTAGGTGTATACCCCAGAGACTACCCCTTCTCTGGAAGAAGTTCCCGATCAATGCGAAGCAGGTTTCCTTGCTAACCCAATTCACGTGTAACTTGATGGGAAACAGGAAATGCATCCCTAGTTTGGCACCTATAACTCTAATGGACACAGGGAGCCTAACATGTAAATGGTTCATCTCCCAGACTCCTGCTTGTAAATGTTTCATGTCCCAAGCCCCTTCTTACACTTATCAACTGTACCAGAACTTTCAGAGATTTGGGCTGAATGGCTAGGTTTAAAAAGGCCCCAGTGGTTGTTAGCCTAGTACACACCTATGATCTAGTGGTTGCCTGACAAATTTGATATAGCTTTTTTCTTTGTTGTCCATAACCCGTATTTGCTAACTGAAAGTTCTTCAGACTGAGACAAACCAAGGGATATGCCCTCTTCTCAGTGTTGTCTGAAGGAAGCAGGTGGGACTTCTGAATAGATGACTGGGTGTAAATCCTTTTAGGAAGCCTCTGTGGTGGGCTACAGTCGAAACATTCATAATGGTTGCCTTACGGCATGTCATGCTTAGTAAATGGCGTGGTCTGCCTCCTAAATTACTGAGGTTTTGTAATTCAGGATAATGGGAGGATAATACATAACTACATTAAATAACAGAAAGAGCTTGAATTTCTCTTCTTGATGTTCTCAATTGCATCCTGAGTGGTAATAAATGAAAAGGACCTCATCAACAAAGTAACTATCTAGGAAATTCTGGTGCAATGCCTTATCAATTGTAGACAGCACAGATCATGATATTTTATGGAGGCAAGCACTAGTGGCCATCTATTCACAGCTTTAATGGGAGATTGGGCTATGGACAGCCCTTCTGATGATGCACAGTTTCTGTAGAACATTCCCCTTTTCTAATTCTGGAGTGATGCACAGTTTTCCATAGCATATTCAGAGAAGCAACAAAAAATCCAGAGGCTCACAATGGTAGCAGAATAGGTTTCTTTGCTAAACCAGTTCATGGTCTTTAATGCTCAACTTGTAGGAAGGATGGTCAGTTGCTGGGATTTCCAAAACTTGTGATGGGAAAAAACAGATAACAGAGTAATCGGGTCTATATTACGTGATCGAACAGTGAGATGTTCGAATATGTAATAATCGACCCCATAAATGTCGAACGGTTCAATGGAGATCTCTGTACAGTGTGCACATGTAAGTTTTCCATTGTCTGCACTGTAGTGCGATCTTGGAGTTGGTATATTTAAGTAGCGGGGGTGTGGTGGGTGCAGGGGTGCTTGCCCCCCTGCTTAAAGCGTTTTTATGCTTTGTTTGGGTGGTTTTTTTTTTTTTTTTTGCTGTTCGACATTGCAGCGTTTTGACATTTAGGGGTCGATTATTACATATTTAATCATTTCACTGTTCAATCACATAATATAAAAACAAGCAATCTGCTTAGGGATACCTAGTAAGGAAGAATCGTCACCTGGAGATAGTACAATGCAAATTTCTTATCTAAATAGATGTTAAGTATCCAAGTATGGGTGTTTTTAAGCAGCAAACATGTCATCCATGATATGGAAGGCTAAACCAGGAGGAATCCTCTTTTTACTCAAGATAAGAAATAACTTGCTGAAGACGTGGGGTAGGGGGGAGAGACAATGAAGAGATGGCCACTGGAGAGTAGACTTCAATATTTTGATCTACGTTTTGAGTTATTCTACAAATGAATTGTCCTGAGATGGGGAGCTGAGTAGGAAGGAGGATTCATTCTCCCTATCAGTCTCTAGCAGACACACAGCCACCACTTCAGTCTCATTAATGGCCAAGAAATCAGGAACAACAGAGAAGGCCTCTTCTGTTTAGCACTATTGGCCAACTCATGCAACCTTCTATCCCATGCAGAGAGTGAACATATAGCACATGCTGTGTGTTTTGCTGGCACAGAACATAATGACATCTGAAGATACAATACAATGACGAGATGCATGCTAGGAGTGACACAAGAGTCTGAGAGGTCAGTACAAGGTTTAATGCTGGCAGTACAAATGTGATCTCATGCACCTGCGCAGCCATCTTCCACCAAGGTTTGTTCAAATTTTCAATGCCCACAGTGGGGAAAAAGAGTGACAGTGGTTCAGCAGTGGGTACATAAAGAGCTGTGATAACTGTCAAATCTTTGTGGAGTAAACTGCCGGAAGGACTACAAAGCGAATTTGGAGGCATGTCTCAGAGACTCAACGGATCACACCATAACTGTATGTGGTATGTCAGCAACTAAGATCCAAGCATTACTCCCATGAATGACTGCCATGGGGTATCAGTATAGCAACATAAAACTTTTACTGAGAAAATTTCAGCTAGGGAACAATAGACTGAAGTAGACCCAGGTTTAGAGCTTTGGGTCTATTACTTTAAACCAGCTACTGTGCATGAGAAAAAAAAGCTGGAGATATCTATCAGTTCATTATTAAGGATGAGAGCAGCACAATTATAAGGAATTATTAAACAATATATATTTTAAATCTATTTCATTTTTATTCAATTGAATACTAATTTGGATGTTTTAATTAGACTAATTGTGTAAGTTTGTGCTTTTAATGGTAACATTTATTTAGAAAGCATTACTGTTTGGACTTCCAAGATAGTTGCACATTGAATAACAGCTTAATTCTGGCTCTCCCAGTGTGACTCAGCAGAGAAGGCCTGTGGACTTGTATTTATGGATGACTGGTATTCTGCAGCAGGAATAGTTAAATTGAAGACTGTGGCAGAACAACAAAGCACTGAAAGTGGGAATACAGCAGGATTTTGTGGAGAATGACTACTCATTGTACACCAGGCAGAAGAGGAATACATTTATTCCAGTATTCAGGGAATGGTGAGATACAGGCATGAGAATCAAACTGTTGTACCCAGCTATCTTCATAATATTCTTCCCTGCAGATACAAAATCATTTTTTTATGAAGTACATGCTAAGGATGATATACAAAAGTTTGTCCAACAAAACGTGAGCTGTGAAACAGGAGATTCTGCTTCTTGTTTTTCTGGTAATAAAGAACACAGAGAGACTGTGCCAATGAAAGAGTTGACTAGAAGAATTGAGAGTATGTTGGAAATGAAGCAGAGACATGATCTGGGAGATGGAGATGAGCATGAATAAATCAAGTAACTTGGAAATTGACAAATGTGGGATTAAAAAGCAATAATTATATTTGTGAAACATGACAAACCAAGAAAATCTGGAAATATTGGACTTTTTTGAACTTTGTTAAACTTGTAGGGGACTCTAAAGCATATGCCCTACTTCATGTCATTAATGTCCAAAAAATACTTATGAGAGGGGAACAGGAGGGAAAAAGTTCACTTAAGTAAAACAATTTTTTTTCTTAATAGTAATATTTTTATAGTGTATAATTTTCTTTGCATGCTATAAAGTAATGTTTTCACAGTTATTTTTAAGTGTAATGGAGATACTAACAAACAGGTAATCCTGTTTTTTTTTTCCTTTTTGCAGTGCAATGAAAAAAAAAAGAGAGAGAGAGAAAAGAAAAATCTGGTCAAAAGAAAATGACAAAAGAAGAACTGATGCCATTTGTCTCATGCTTGCATAGGCGAATGACTAGATAAAGGCCCTTAGCTTGACTAGAATAAGTTTTAAGAGAAAGAAAATAAATGAAAAAGAATACTTAATTTTATAAAGATTTTTTGTAGCAAACAAATGTATGCTTTGCAAAATCCTGTATCGGGTCCTCATGTCTCCATTGAGACAATCTGATAAAGAGAAATTGGCTAGGAGATAATACTCTTTGAAAGCATTCAAGTGTTTCCCCAGCTGGAAGAGATATAAAGACAAGACAAAGCTAGACAGCACTTAGTAGAAGCACAGGCTGCACCATATGTCTTAGCATGGACAACATTCTTTTGGGTTAACTCAAGTCTGTGAGAGTGGCTCTCAGTTTGAGACATTTGTTCCTATTAGGAGGGTAAAACTTCAATATTTGAAAATGTACATAGTTAAGTTAATAGGTTTTAGGGGTGTACGGAGGTGTGTTTGTGTTTTTTGTTTGAGGGCTTTCAATAACACAAAACGTTTTGTATGATGTGACATATGCTCAAATGGAGATGACAAGAAACAACTGTATAAAAGATCACCCTGTCAAACAGTGTATGCATGGAACTAGACATTTAGCAAAAAATCTGTTATACATAAAAGGTGGGAATAATAACTTTTTAATGCAATGATGCTTTCTGTAACGTCTTTAAATTTTAATCATTTCACAGATAAAAGCAAAAAAGAAAGATTAGTCAACAATATTAAAAATGTAGAGTGCAAATAGCTATGCTACAAGAGACATACTTGGAAAGAACTGAACATGTGAATTTGATAAAGAAAGGTTTTCAGGATTTTTATTCAGCAGAATACCTGGGACAAAGGTAAAGAGGAGTACTTATATAAATGCAAGAGAAGCTCCAATAGTGATAGAAGAGGATAAAAAGATAATAATGGTAGATCTGTAGTAATGGAGCTTAAGAAAATCTGGGAGAAATAATCAGCTTTCAGTAATGAATATTACTTATAGGTGGGGACTGGAATTTTGCAGCAGTGAAGATATGTCTGGGGGGCCCAAAGGGAAAATATACAGAGGAGGGTAGACTTTTGAAGAAATTTATAAAAACATTTGGCATGGAAGATGTGAATTCAGTACTAGAAGTTTGAGTGAATTTACATATTATTCCCCAAGATACAAAAACTGGGCTATGCTAGACAGAATTTACATTTCACAGGAGCATGTGTACTTAATTGAAAGTCTTGATACGCAGCCAATAACTATTTCAGATCATGCAACAGTAATAACTAAAGTAAAAACAGGGTAATGAAATAAAAATGAGACACTGATGCTTTCCTTACTATCTGTTGAAAACAGAGGCATTTAAGGAATGCGTAGTGGAAATTATTCAGGAGCTATTAGAGAATATAGAAATTTCTTCTGAAAATATAGCTAGGGAGTAGGTTAAAATTAAGGTTGCATTTAAAAATACAGTGGAAATAAAAGAAAGGGAGATATGGTTAAGAAGTAACAAGACTTATTTAGGAGTGATAAATGTTAAAGTATTGCAGAATAGGGGGAATCTCACATAACAAGAAAAGCAGCAACTGCAGAATGCTTAACAGCAAATAAGGGATTACCTTGATAACATTCATGAATTTAGAGAGGTTGCTGTTAAGCAACTGTTTTTGATAACTCCAAAGCACAGAAACTTTTAGAACAATGACTCAGGCAACAGAAAGTAGAATTGATTTTCACCAAGCTTAGGGAGCCTATAACAACAAAGATAACAAGAGATCTTATAGAGGAAATAGAAATATTTTGGAAATTCTACAAAAGTCTGTATAAAGTGGAGAAATATGGAAATCAAGAAAAGGTAGAAATGGAAATGTTTCTGACAGAATTAAATATGCCAAGGTTAGAGGTAAATGAGGCTCAATTACTAACAGGATATGAGATAAAAATGGTGATGTATAACCAATCCACAGAAAAGTCCCCAGGAATCGAAGGTATTCCTGTGAAATTTTGGAAGCTAGGATGGAAAAAATTATAAATCTCTGGAAGGTTTTGTTTAACAGTATTTTAAGAGAAGCTGAAGTACCAACGTCCTGGAAGAAAGTGGTGGTAGCTGTAATACCAAAGAGGGTAAAGATCCATCAGATCCAACTTCATACAGGCCCATTTCAATACTAAACCATGACTATAAAGTGTTTATGTCTATAATGGCTAAAAGAATGACAGAGGTGATGCCACAATTGATAAGATATGGATCCACGTGGTTTTGTGGAGGTGAGACAAACATTTGACAATATAGCAACAGAATATAATAAAATACCACTGTTGATGGTGGGTTTTGGTGCAGAGAAAGCATTTGACAGAGTAAGCTGGGACTTTATGAGCAGGGCAATGGAAGTATTGGCATTCGCTGATAAAATTATAAGGCTGATTAGGAGGATTTATGAGGGATTGGAGGTGAAAATTAAAGTGGGAGGGTTCCTCTCTGATAATTTCCGCTTGAGCAAAGGAATTTGCAAATCTTTTCAGGATACAAAATTAATGAAACAAAAAAGCGAGCAATAACTGGACCAGCAAATAAAACCACACTTATTTATTTAGTGCTTTCGGAAAAGCTAGTACCTAAAGGTACTAGCTTTTCCGAAAGCGCTAAATAAATAAGTGTGGTTTTATTTGCTGGTAAGGTTTTTGCTCACTTTTTTGTTTTATTTAAAAGTTTTGGAGTTTCTTTTTAGTTGTTTTTTTATACAAAATTAATGAAGCTAAAACAAAGGCAATAGGGGTAAATTATGTACCCACACACAAATTGGTTTAGCAATGCCCATATTTATGAGGACATGATAAAATGAAGTATTTAGGAGTATGGATTAAAAATGGTTCTGGCTTGGCAGCTAAGGATATGTGGGAAGAGGCTAAACAAAAGATAATACAAAAAGTAGAAACTGGAAACTCTGTTATATGGCTATAGATAGTAAGATGCAAACAATTAAAATATTTTAGTTCCTTTAGTCTTATACACAAGTCAGGAATATTTTTATTATAGGTTCATAGGTAGGTACTAGGCTATCTGCCCGAGGGCATTTATAAGCCTAGCCAGAGTGTGTCGGCCTTCGCCACCCCGTTGATTAATTAACTGAGCCTCTGTCAAGCAGAGCCAGTGAAGTGATCCCAGGGGTGTATTTTCTGTTACCCATCCACTCGTCAAGGTTTCTCTTGAAGACTGTTAGTGAGGGGCTCTGCCTAATGTATTTTGGAATTTTGTTCCAAAGCATGGGGAGTCTCTGTGACAGGAATCTATCCCTCCAGCATGTTCTATGTTTGGTTGTGGAGAGGTTTAGCTCACTACAGCGCATGGCTTCATGGCTTGCAGTGGCTTGGATTTCTTTACGTGGAGCATGTCCATCAATTCTGAGTTGGACATGGCTTTGTAAGTCAGGCAGAGATCACCTCTGAGTAAGCGATATGCCACTGTGTACAGCCGGAGATTTTTCAGTCGGTTTGAGGTCAGTAATCCTCTTGGTGAGGTATCTTTGTGGTCTCTCCAGCTGATGGAAGTGTCTTGTGAGGCACATCCCAAATGGGGCATTGTACTCTATGATGGGTCTGATGAGTGATGAGTAGAGGGGCACTATAACCTCTTTATTTCTAGATGCGAACCCTTTAGTAATTAGATGGGCCATATAGAAGGATTTCCTAACTACTTTGGCAATATGATTGTCAAAGGAGAGATTACTATCTACCTGGGTCCCCAGATCTCTTATTACATCTTCTGTATTAAGGGGGCTGCCACCTATGTGGTAATTTGTGGGTGCTTTGTTTTTCCCAAATGGGATGACTATGCATTTATTGGCATTTATCTTGAGGCCATGACTTTGACACCAGGTATCTGCATCAGTAAGGCCCTTTTGGAGGATGTCCGTGTCAGCTAGAGAGTCAATTATGGCTCCCAGTTTGCAGTCATCATTGAACTTGGTTAGCCATAGTCCTCCTGTGTTTGCCTGTACTTCTAAGAAATATATGCCGAACAGTAGGGGTCCCAGGACAGAGCCTTGTGGGACACCATTTGTGACTGGTTTAGAGTTGGACCTGAAGCCCACTATTCTTACCGTGTGAGTTCTGTCTGTAAGCCAGTTGGCAACCCATCTCGTGACGTAGGGTTTTATGTTCAGACTGTTGAGTTTTTCTGTAATACCCGAGTGGGGAACGGTGTCGAAAGCCTTGGCGAGGTCAAGGTAGGCTGTGTGAACAACCTTTCCTTAGTCTATGGCCTTGGTGACTGTCTCGAAGAAGTCAACCAGGTTTAGTAGGCATGATCTGCCCTTAACAAAGCCGAACTGGGTCGGGTCAAATGTTTGGAGGTTCCCAATGTCTTTGTTAATGAGTTCCAAGATGATGCGCTCCATAGCCTTGCAGACAAGGCTAGTCAGGCTTATGGGGAAATAGTTACCAGGGTCAGTTGTGGCCCCCCTTTGTGGAGTGGAATGACCATTGCTGTGCACCATTCTATGGGCATGTAGCCTGTGGAGAGGCTGAGGTTGAACAGCATGTTTAGGTGGGGGGTTATTTCTTTCTGTAATTCGTGCAAGACGCAGCCTGGGACACCATCTGGCCCCACTGACATTGTGTTTTTGGCCTTTGAAAGGGCTATTTTCACCTGTGCGTCTGTGATTTTCAGGACACTATACTTTTTCGGTATTGTTGTGGGCCCTTTTGGGGGTGAGAGGGGGGGTGAAGTTTGCAATGAATCTATCTGCCAGGATGTTGGCAATATCAGTGGGTTCAGTATATTTTGTGCTATTTTGCACTAGTTCAGTGCATATCTGCGAGTTGCCACTTAGATTCTTAACATAGCTAAAGAAGGCTTTGTAGTTATCTTTTGAATCTTTGGCTATTTTTCTTTCGAAGTTAGCCTTGGATGATTTTATGAGGGACCTTAGTTTCTTACTGATACTGATCAGGGATGTCTTTCCTTCTTGGGATTTGCTGTTTTTCTGAACTAGTTTCCTCCTTCTATTGTATAGCCTGTTTATGGCAGGGGTCCACCAGACTGGTTTCCTTCTCTTAGATGAGTGAGTCTTGGTATTGATAGGGATGGCACGATCCATGCATCCTTGTAGGTGCTCATAGAGTGCATTTGTAAAGGTTTCTGCATCTTGGGCAGCATTATCCTTTATAATGGGGGCTGTGAAACTTACCGCCTCTGTCATAAGTAAGGTGAAGTTTGTTTTAGAAAAGTTTTTTACTGTGCTTTCCTTAGTTGTGGGTGGTGATGAGGTGTGGACATCCAGAGTGATTAGTGTATGGTCTGATCTAACCAGTGATGGGTTGACCTCCGGTGTAACACCTGTCGCCCATGTTTGTGATGACCAGGTCCAATATGTTTTCACCTCTGGTAGGGGAGTTTACCAGCTGATCCAGGGCATTTGAGTTGATGAATTCCAGGAAGCACTGAGCTTGGGAGTTTGTACTCGAGTAGTTTTCCCAGTTAATGGTAGGGTTATTGAAATCACCCAATATCAGGGTGCTCAGTAGGACCTTCATGTTTTTCAGTGTCTCCAGAAAGGTGGAGTGGTGGTCCTGGGTCATGGAGGGTGATCTGTAGCATGCCACAATTTGCATTGCAGATTTGCCTGATGTTAGTTGCACATGGGTGATCTCAAAGGTATCATGCTGTGCCACTAACCTGGAAGTGTAGATATCCTTGATGAATATGGATACACCCCCCTCCTTTTGTGTTTCGGTCTGTGTTCTGTGGCTGAAACATGTGGTACGAGTTGTAACCCGGTAGTGCTGGGGTGCTTTCTGGAGACTTGAACCAGGTTTCAGTTACTGCAGAGATGTCGATGTTCTCCATATTGAGGAGTGCTTCGAGCGTGTGCATTTTGAGATTTAAACTCCTGGCACTTGAGTAGCATAACCCTCAGTTTTTTTGATAATTGTGCTGTTTACAGAGGTAGGTTTGACTTTTGAGCCTTGCCTAAAAAAGGCACTATGGGGGCAGCAAGAGCCTTGGCCAGTATTCGAAAGCCTGGGGTGACAGGTGCAAGCCGTCTCTTGCGAAGCAACGTGGCTTGTCGAGCATGTCGTCCCAGGCTGACAGACACTGGATCCCCTTTGAATGACACCAGAAGTTTAGCCAATTGTTGAAACTGATCATTTTTTTCTTTATACTGAGGTATAATTCTTGGTGAGGGCAGGATGCTACTCAGGGTCAGGGTTATACCAGCCTGGGCTAAATCATCAGAGAGCTCTTCCATGTCTCTTTTCATGTAGTCCAAGGAGGTACGTCTCAGGTCATTTACACCAACATGAACAATGACAATGTCATATTTGTACTTGTTCTGGAGTGACCTGAGTAGTTGTGTTATTTGGCTGATACTGGCTCCCAACAGGCAGCTAACAGTAACCTTCTGCTTGCCCAGCCTAATTAGTGGGACGTCAGTGTGCCTGACTATAGAGTCACCTATTACTAGTGTGTAAGGTATGTTATTTTGCCTTAAGGAATGTGATTGTGCGGCACACTGATTTTGTGTTTTATGTGTTGTCTGGTTTGTGATGGGAGGTGCAGGTTGTTTGGGTGTCTGCTTTGGAGGTCTCTGATGCTTTTGCAGGTTTTTATTTAGAGCCTCTGAGTATGATTTTATGTATTTATGTGTATTTTTTGCTAGTGCTGGTTTAGTAGGTTTGTGTGTGGCTGGAGGTGTGGTGCAAGTGTTAACCTTCTCCTCTTGACTGTCTGTTCCAGTCTTGGGAGGAGACAGTTTAGCCTCCAGTTTGGCTGTATAATTGCATTTCTCACATATGCTAGTGTTTTGTGGTAGGAGGAGAGGGTTGTCTGTGTACATGAGGCAGTTGCAACATTGCCTCAGGATACCCAGATTCACCAGCTGGACTGGAAAGTACACCTGAAATTGCCCTTTGGTCATGCCTGAATAGTAGGATGAGCTGCTTATTCACTTGGTTGGTGAGGGGTGAATAAAGAGCCTTGCCCTCCTGGGCAATCAAGTGTCAGGGTACATTAGTGCTTGCTATTAGGTCTGAGCAAGTGCTGGGCTGTAGGATGCTTTTTGAGTGTTTAGGTTGAGAGTTAGACTAGTTTCAAGGGAAAAACTGAAGAAGAGACTTAGTGGAGCCGGGAATAATTTAACCCTACTCTACCCGGTGCACAAAACCGTGCAAACACAGTTTTTATTGCAGGGAAATGAAAGAGATAGGAATTAGCACAAACTGGCCAATAAACTACTAACTTCTGGGCTGGAACCACTCCTTCAGGGACAGATAGGCTGCTCAAAGTTCCTCTCTCTCACAGGTGAACAGAGAAACTTCCTTCTATCCAAGTAAGGTATGGGCAACTCAGAAACTTTTAACATAGCCCTGAATTCAGCACTAGCCTGAAAACTGGACTATACTAGCTTAGAAATGCGAGAAACAAGGAATTTTTTTTGTTTGTTTATTTGAAAAGATAAGGCAAAATCAGTAAAAAATACACTTAAAACAGCTTTAAACGACTACAAACGATCAGAAAAGGCTATCAGACTTTAGTGTGTAGCCTACAACAGTTAAACAAATTATTTAAACAAAAGACTACTTTTTAAAAGTGCAGGCAGTCAAATAAGTACAATATGTGAGAAAAAACAAGCTATTGAATCACAATAAATGCTGGAAAATCAGCGTTTATGCGTTAAACAGTTAAGTACAACAAGAAAGTACAGAAAACTGATACTTAATCACTCCACAGTCTCTCTTCTAAGCTAGAAGGCTTGTATCAGTTTAAGACTTTCTAGTGCTTCCCAGTAGGTTAGTTACAGGAAAGATGGGAAACAAGTGTAGATGTGGTCTTTTAAACCAGAAAGTTAAAAGAGATGGACAAACTGTCCAAATGGTCAATAACCTACAATTTCTGGGCCAAGAACCACTCCTCTTGTGGTAGACAGGCTACCTAGTGCTTACCACTCCCACTGATAAGCTAGAAGGCTTTCCTCCAACCAGAGGAGAAGTTGTGGATAGCAATTAATAAAGAGTTGAAGGATTTTATCTGGGAGCGGAAGGTAGCAAGAGTCAAGACGGATAAGCTGATTCCTCCAATAGACCATGGTGGATTGGGACTACGCAATTTGAAGTGGTATTTCAGAGCTACACAGTTAAGGCTTCTATACATAATAGAAGCAGAAACCTATAATTCAAAGTTGAAAGGGATAATGATGAAACAGGGCAGAAGGCCAAGAAACAAGGACAGACTGGGATTTTTGGATGCAAACCTTTAAGGAGCATAACAATAATCATGCAGAATATTATATTTATAATGTAGCAGAAAGTAATCTAAGAATTAAGCCAACATGGGAATGAAGAAAGCAGATTCAGCCGATAAGGATGATTGCAATTAGGGATATAGACAATAGGGAAGAGGGGGTTGGAATTTATTGGAGAAAACTGGCAAAGAAACCAAAGTATTGAGAGCAAATAACTATTTAATAGAATGGGAAGACACCAAGAATTTATTTGGACTGCAGGTTAGAGACTGCCTTTCTTATCAAGGATTGATATCAGAGTATAGGCAACAGAAAGAAACAGGGGAATCCTAAACAAAAGACGAGCACTGGTAGAGTTTTTGTAGACTCTAATACAGAAGCTTCAGTTAAAAAATGTAACAATTAGTAGAGCATATCAAATATTGCATGATAACTACAAATATCAATCAGAGGAGTTTGGAGAGGATTGGGAAGAGAGATTGGATAAGCAATTCACAAAGAAACAATGGAGGGATATGTCTCCGAAACATGCAGCAAAATCTAGAAGATTTTAGGAATTTTGTTTGGAAATGTTTACATAGATATTTTATAACCCAAGTAGACTCCAGAGAATTTTCCTCAGGTAGACAGCAAATGGAGGTGTGATGGGGAAGAAAGTGATAATTGGGAACATAACTTCAGGGTGTACAATGAGTTGGCAGACTACTCAATCAGAGATACTGGGTGAACAAATTAGTGTAACTAGGGAAATTATTTTTCTGAGCTATGATACAGAATTTGAATTTTCTAGACATAGTAAGGCCTTGCTGAGTCTAATTATGGTGGATGCCAAAAAAGCAATTACTAGAAAATGGAAATCAAAATCTTAAACCAACTGCAGTAGAAGTAGTGAATAAAATAACAGAGATAACAACTAGAACTGGGATCTTTGGAAAAGGGTAGGAGCACAGGAAAAATGGGAACTGTGGGAACAATACATACAGGGGATGAATGAGCTTTCAAAGAAGGCAGGATTTGAATGTCTGACTGATAAAGACTGGGTAAATTATAAGTGATGTATAATGTTTGCAACTAAAATTATTATTATGTAAATGCTTGCAACTAAGATTATGTCAATATGATTTGTTTTCATTTATATAAATGTATGATTGCCTATATCATAACAGATAATTTAATAATGATGGAAGGGTTTTAGCTGTTTTACAAGCTCTGATGAAGCCCAGAATAATGATGATGAAAGTGTTCAATTTTTTTAAAAAGTATTTGGATTCGCACTATACATTTTGTGGATTTACTACATTTCTTTGATGCTTTGTTCTCCCACCTATGGCTATGTGAACCCTTGACTGGTTTTATATTTGAGAGCTTTCACAATTGTGTGAGCCCGTCATATAAAAGTCAATTGGTTGTCAGGGAGCAATCTTCATCAAAACTGATATGAAAAAAAAATCCATAGAGCTGCAGCATATCTGAGCCCAAGACATAGAGATGGTAGGAAGGTATGGGGAGGAAACCAGACAAACCACCCCTTTTGCAGTGATGAATGTGCAATTATCAGTACTGCATGGAGTGGTACCAGCCAAATGACTGCTTTGAGAGTTTGGCTGAGTAGTAGGATTCAGTGGTTTTAATCTCACTATCTGTAACAATAGCATATAAAAGTAATATTAAATGAACAGCATGTATGCCAGAAAATCACAGAATTGCCTATATTTATTGCTAAGAAGCAGCACAACTCAAACTGTGTAAAGATTCTGATATAAAAGAGTGAAACCACTCTGTGTTGTCGTTGTATCATTTTTGGAAGCAAAATTAATGAAAAGGTTAAAGTAATTTTTGTGGCTTTTTTTGGCATTTTATGAAAGAAAAATGTGTACAAGAGGTGACAACAAAGTGTGATATTACGTTATCTGCCTAGATGAGATGAGGTAAATTATCTCAGGTGGTGCACTACAACCACTGTCTATGCAGCCTTTACAGCAGTCAGCAGCAATTGTTAGGGAGTTTCATAGCAATTGAGAACTAAAGGGAGGATAAAATCTAAAAGAATAACAATGATGCCTTAATATCAACATAATTCTAAATACTTCTAGTGGAAGTGGCTATCTGAAAGTATGTGGAGTCATGCACTCACATTATCCTTCAGAAGAGTAAGATGAAAGATCGGTATAAAGGATATTACCAACCAAGGAGGTTAAAAATGTTTTCTTGCTAAAACAGTACACTTAGAAGCTGGAGAACGTTGATTGACATCCATACCTTTTCACTTTCTGTGTCGAGTGCTGATGTAGCTTCATCTAGTAATAAAATTTTGGGACGTCGTACGAGTGCTCGTGCAATTGCAACTCGCTGTTTCTGTCCTCCAGATAACTGAGTGCCTTTGTCACCTACTCTCGTTTCATATTTCTAGAAATAAAAAGAAAGAAAAAATGAGCTGACACATCTAACTTTGTGCTGCTGTGCATCTAGATGATGCTGATTAATCTATTATGGTTCTATACAAGAATAATACTCTTGTCCTAATTCCTGCTCTTCCTCTGTGTTACTGCTGTGCATGACTCCACTGGTATCAAACTAAAGCTACTAAGATTCCAAAAAAAAATTTGGTTGGCTTCATCAAATACTGACTGATGGGAACAAACCAATAAATGAAACAGTCATTTTCTGTGGCACAGTCCCTTATAACATCATCCATTTGCAGACGTAGTAAGTTAGATTGGTCACATACAATACTATTACAAAAGTTTTTTATCCATTGCTTCCTTATACTTTAAGCATCCCATTACCAAGAAATGCTTCCCAGTGAAGCTTGCACTCAGATGTTCCGAATGTGGAACACCCAGTCCCTGCTAATAGATATAAATTTAGAGGCATACAGTACCTCACAAAAGGAAAAGATATCCTCCAGATGTTCAGTTCTTCTCAACTGGAGACATGATAAAAGCTCTTATGAAGAGGATTCAAAGACCAGCACAATACAGCAGGTCAACTGATAGAATTTACACTGTATATATCCACTGAAGGCATAAAAAGCACTGAATAAACCTAGAAAGTTATGCTATATAAGAGAGTCTAAAAGGTTAATTGTTATACAAGGAGCTCTATATAATTATAGTAGCTTCTTAAATGCATTTTCAATCTACAAGTCATTTTTTACCTTTATAAACCTAATATTCATATCATAAAAGTAAGGTATATGCACCAAAGCAGAGTTGAACAGAACCTAGTAACGCATGTGATGTAAGACAGCTTCAGCTAAACCTGGTTAGGCTTGAAATGCAATGCCTGGGTAGTAATACTCAGAAACAGTATTTTTTATTTTAATTTTAATTTATTGACTGGTGTCTTGAATTTGGTTAATGCTGAACAAAATTTGCAACACTCAGTATAACGAAGATTGTAATATTCCAGAATACACTTTCAAGTTGACCCATGATAATGTGACCTAGCCTAACTGAAAGCTTGTCTTCATACTGTTTCTCCTACTCTGTTTTAGCAAACGAAAGATAACAGCTGCTTTCACTGACGTTTTTACTTCGTTTAGCAAAACTGCATTTCAGCATCATTTTGTTGACATTCCTTTCAAAGAAGAAAAAAATTCCCCATGATTGGAATGCTCAGACAAATATAGCAGAAATGTTATTGAGTGACAAAGTGAATTATGATATTACCTTTGTTAAAATGTTTGATTGGTATCAAGGCAAAGCCGGGATTTTTGGAACTATGTATCAGCTTCCAAAATCGACCCCCCCCCCAACACAAGTGGAGTTGAGGCAGGTGACACACAGCAATACCACTTCAATGTACCATAATTATCTCCTTATTAAATTTGTTGGATTTTCTTCCATGTTTAAGCAACTTACATGTGAAAAAAATAATTTAAATTGAACAGATAAAAGGCTGCTTTCCTTGTTCGGTTAAAACATTTTTCTCACACCTATGGTTATCCTGAATGAGTTCTCCAGTTAGAAATTATATTTGTGGCTAAGCCTCTGCTGATAAGAAAATAAATTGTGCCATCTTACAAAGAAGGGTACATCATGCTGAGGGTAAGTAGTTCAGATGTCTGACCTGAGGTAACAATCATTCAGAATAACATTTTCCATAGAAAGAAACCTAGACTGTAACTAACCAGTAGTTTTGATGATTTAAGCATAAGAAAGTTGTGCACATAATTCATACACCAGCTTTGAATCTGATTCCTGATAGGTCATTTAAATTATATTACAAAAAACAGGCATCAAAATAAATACATTACGTGTTCTCTCACACATAAGCATGAAAACACGTGTTCATAATGTTACTGGCAAATCTTTCTTTATCAGAAGTAGAAAAGTACTCACATAGCATTACCTTCTCAATTAGGAAGACTCTCCCACATTCCCTGAAACTTGTATTAATTCTCTCCATGGCTAGTAGGAGACAAGGTTTCTAATTTAGGACTTAGCATGCTTTACAGTTGTATTTAGTGGTAAACAATTCAGCAATAATTCCATGGTGTGCAGCTTGACTGTGTAGAATATATCTGGAAGAGTTGAAATTAAACCATGTGATCAAACATAACCCCAAGTGGGTAGATACTACACACCCTAACATCACACCACTGATTATTGCTATTATAACTTGCCCTAGCCATTTTACGCCCTTGGGTATGCCTAAAGGAAAAGTGGGGTAAGACTGCAAATATTTTGTAACTGTAGAGGAATATTTGGTAAAAAATAGTCCCTTTAGTTTTTATGTGTTTTCCCATTTACTTGAGGTGAAATCATTTTTTGAAAATGTTTTCCTTTTTATTTGAGTATTTTTTGTCTGTTCTTTAACATTGTTTTTTATTTTAGAGATTCTAAAGTGACTGGGTTTTAAATTGCAAGATTTGAGTCCCTTGGCTACATTTTTACAGTTCTGTTTCACAACTATCTGTACTCTATACAAATAAATTGCTCTGTCTATAGTAAATAAGTGAGTAATTGGTATCTACCTCTTCACAGTGAGATAAATGGAAGTCAGCTTTACTTCTTTACTGAGAAACTGGAAATGTTCATGTTCCTTTTTTTACTGTCCATTTTCAGGCCATTGTACATAATGAATATGTTGTTGTGTCTTTTGGCTTTTCCCAGTTAGGGGTCGCCACAGCGGAACTCCGGTTCGCTAATGATTGGCAGCACATTTTTTACATGCCGAGTTGCCAGCCCTGATGCACAGTCTTCAACGAAGGTACGCCCATTCACGCATGTCTTCACACAGAAGACGCTTTAACTGAGAATCGAACAGGACAACGTCTAACTGTGAGGTGACAACATTACCGCAGCACCACCACCGCAGTTCCATTGTACATAATGTATATAGTTAAGTTTATTTCATTTTGTTTATTAATTATTAAGTTCACGCATGTATTATTAACTATCTTGTATTTAAAAAATAAAAAAAAAAATTGAGTAAAAATAAATAACTAAATAAATGAGTCATCATTGTAAGCAGCGTGAATGGTTATAGTCTTGTCAGGACTGTTCCCTCATTTCCTGCTTTTATCCCTGTTGCTTCCTGGGCTGTTTATTCTAGGCTAGTGGATTCATTTTCACTCCATAGATGTTTTCAACTTGATGGCTAGAAACAGTGTGTGACCAGCCATTCACTTTACTGGAATACTAGCGACTGAAGAATCAAGACAGCATCACATGACATCCTGCATGCACTTTAGCATAGGTTGATAAGTAAGTACTAGGCTATCTGCCCGAGGGTATCTATAAGCCTAGCCAGAATGTGTTGGCTTTCGCCTCCCCCTTAGATTAGTTCCCTGAGCCTCAGTCCAGCAGAGCCATTAGTTCCCTGTGCCTCTGTCCAGCAGAACCACTGCAGTGATCCCCGGGGTAAATTTTCTGTTTCCCATCCACTCGTCAAGGTTTCTCTTGAAGAGTGTTAGTGAGGGGCTCTGCCTACTGTAGATTGGAATCCTGTTCCAAAGCATGGGGAGTCTCTGGGACAGGAATCTATCCCTCCAGCACGTCATTACTGGATACTGGAGACACACTGCACTAAACATTACATCCCTTCTCTTAAGCCAAATGATCACAAATAAAAATGCAGACATAATCTATACTACAACATATTAGACTATAATATAAAGTAAGGATGTCACATGATCTATGTGCATCATTTTACCATTAATAAATACATACACATATAGATGAACAGCGGCTCTCAGAATGACATGCATTTAGAATATGTACTAATTAAAAAGCAGCATTGTAAATCGGCCATTGTTATATCATAGCAATTAACAAAGTCATTCTGTTTGCAAGGCTTTCTAATCAATGTACCAAATGTAGTTATCTTACAGCCACTATTAGATGATTATGCCACAGTGAACACTTTAGTTGTGTATTCATACCTTTCATTACATCTCAAAGTCAGACTTTTCATTGTCTTGACAGTGTAAAAGTTGATAGGTTCATAGGCGTTTACTAGGCTAATGACCACAATGGCCTTTTTAAGCCTAGCCATGGATCCTAAATCTCTGACAAGTTCTAGTATCCTTGTTAAGTATAAGCAGGGGGCTGGGAGATGAACCATTTACAGCCTGCCTGTATCCGTTAGAGACATAGGTGCCAAACCAGGGATGACAGTCCTGTTCCCCATCCAACTAAGTTACACTTGAATTGGGTTAGGGAGGAACTCTGCTTCACAGGGATAGGGAGCCTATTCCAGAGATGGGGTAGTCTCTGGGATACATACCTGTCTCTCCAGCGGGTCCTATTTATATCAAGGTTTAAGTCTTTAGAATGGGTAATTCTGGTGCTATTTGTTTTGTGGATATGCAGGAGGTCCATCAGAGTCGGGTGTGACAATGCCCTGCATGCAAGGCATAGATCTCCCCTCAAAAGCCTGTAGGAGACAGAATACTAGGATAGGGCTTTCAGGTGGTCTGCATAGGACTTTTACTTATGCCCTGTATTCTTTTAGTGATAAACCTCTGTGGACGTTCCAATTGTTAGATATGCCTGGTTACGTATATACCAAAGGAGGTATTGTACTCAATGATACGTCTGATGAATGTTGAATACAGTGAAACAATGACTTCCTTGAACCTAGATGCCATACCTTTGTTTATAAGTTGCACAACATAGAATTATTTCCTCCCTACTGTTTACATGTGATGGTCAAAGGCTAGATTATTGTCTATGTATGTCCCTAAGTCCCTGACTACTGGGTCACATCTAAGGAGTGTGTTGTCAATATGATATTTGCTACTGGTGGATGACTTCCTGAAGGATACTATTATGCATTTCTTGGCATTTAGTTTTAGTCCATGGCTCTGACACCAGTTGTTTGTCTGTGTCAGTCTTTCCTGGAGAACATTTGTATAAGTGTGGGATTCAATGACAGTTCCTACCTTGCAATTATCTGCAAATTTAGTCAGTTAAAGACCACTAACATTGGCCTTGACCTCACAAAAATAAATGCCAAAAAGGAGTGGTCCAAGGACAGATCCCTGAGGGACTTCACCTGAGACTTGCCTCTTTGTAGAGGTGGACTCCCCAGTTCTCTACAGTTGGGTACCCACTGGGTGACATACTGATTTGTACCTAACCTCTTGAGTTTGTGAACAATGCTTGAGTGGTGTATTGTCTCAAATACCTTGGCCAGGCCAAGGTAAGCAGTGTGAACCATTTTGCCTTCATCCATTGCTTTGGTGACCTTCTCAAAGAAGTCCACAAGGTTGAGTAGGCATGACCTGCCCTTGATGAAACCATACTGGGCTGGGTCCAGTATTTGGAGGTTTATTATATCACTATTGATCATTTCCATGATAATTCTGTCCATGGCTTTACATATAAGACTAGTGAGACTTATGGGTCTGTAGATTCCAGGGTCTGCAGATGGCCCAGCTTTTTGCAGAGGGATGACTATTGTTGTTCTCCATTCATGAGGCATAAAGCCTGTTTGGAGGCTACAGTTAAACAGCAATTCCAGACAGCCTGATAGGACATGTTTTATGCCATTTAGAAGACATCTTAGGATACTGTCTGGGCCCATTGATGCAGTGTTCTTGGCCTTAGAGAGAGAGCATTAAGGACCTGTTCCCTAGCGATAGCAGGGGGAGTTATATTTGATGGTATTTTCTGAGGGAAGGTTGAGGGCAAGAGAGGGGTAAAGTTGGAGATGAATTTATTGGCAAGTAGGTTTGCTATATCTTCTGGCTCAGTACAGGTGGCCCCATTTACAGTGAGCTCTGCACACAACTGTTTATCACCTTTGAGGCTGTGGACATAGCTAAAGAATGTTGTGTAGTTGTCCTTGGCCTAGGGGGCCAAATGTACCCCTTGGTAGACTTTATTTGTCCTCTAAGTTGTTTGTTTTGTTTGATGAACGTGCTTTTATCTTACTGGGTGCTGAACCTCCACATTTTTGCCATGACTTTCTTCCTTCTGTTATGCAGCCTTCTGATTTTGTGATTCCATAAGGGTGGCTTGTTTTTTGAGTTAGTTCTGTACTTCTTCCTGGTGGGTACATCTGTCTCTATGCAGCTATTGCTATTAGCATGTTTGTATAGGGTTTCTTTGAACAGTTCTGCATAAGCAGCAGTGTTCTCAGGGTTTATGGGGGCTTGAAATTTTGCCAGGTTATCACTTAATAGCAGAAAGTTTGCCTTACATTATTTCCTGAATATTCCAGGTTTAGCTGGCATTCCAGCCTTTATTTTTACTTCAAATGAGACCATTTTGTGGTCTGACCTTACCAGGGAAGACATTATAGTAGGTGGTGTGCGGCACCCTCCCATATTAGTGAGGACCAGATCCAGTATGGCTGCACTCCTAGTTGGTGTATTGCTCCAGGGAGTTTGTGTTTACAAAATTCAAGAATCTCTGTGCTTGTACATTTGGTGTCATATAGGATTCCCTGTTGCTAGTGGAGTAATTAAAGTTGCCCATGAAAATGGTATTGGGTTGGATGGTGAGCATTTCCAATAAGTTTAAATACATGGTATGGGTTTCCTGGGTCATAGAGGGGGACCTATAGCTGTGTTTGTACTGACTGTCATGCAACTTTGTGAGAATGGGAGTGCAGTTTTGTTTCTGAGATTTTAAAAGTTATTTTAAACATTTTTAAAACTGTTTTTTTTTTCCTGTGGAGAGAAAGTGTTTAGTTTTTTTAGGTTAATAAAGTGTATTTGAGTGTTTTTACTGTGTTTTAACTGGGGAAAGTTACTTTGAAATATGTTTCATATTTTACTGGCTTTTGCTGTTTAGTTTCACAAGGAAAAGCATCAATTGTGGTTGGGCCATGAAACAAACTATCAATCCCACAGTTTCCCTTCTTACAGCCACAAAAAGAACAAGTTAACTTAGTAGCCTTTGCCACCACAACAGGCTAGCAATTTGTCTCAGTTGCAGGTGGGTGACTGGTGTACCAAACCTGGTTCTTCAGACCATTGTTCTTCTTCCCTGGATCCCTCTGGTGTTGTCCTTACAGGTACTATGGACCGGGGGGGGGGGGTACCTGCATCCTCTGCCACTGTTGGGGTTCCTTCAGTGGCAAAGGGGGAAACACTTGTCAGTCTTGGGAGAAGGCCGAATGTGAGGTTGTGCTGTTTTTTTGCAACTAACCTGCAGATAGTCAGATGAAGTATTATGCTAATTAGTTAAAAAAATGTCCCTATGAACAATTGTAACTTTAGTGTCTTGTTTACAGGAAGTATATCTTTACTCTGCTCATATTTAAATTTTACCAAATGCAAATTCACTTCTCTACCAAATGTAAAATTTCAATATGCATAGATCAGATTAGCCTTTGGTAGTTCAAATAAATTCTACAAAAGTGCTACTTTGTGGAGCTTTTCTCCCCAGGCCTCTACTGAAAATGGGTCATGCCCAGTCAAAACAAACACATAAATAAATAAATAAACAAACAAACAAAGGGGCAAGAAAGGTGCCACCGTTTAGCGAGAATGTTGAGCTTATCTTTGGGGAAACATCTGCTGCTGTTACAATCTTATTTACCCCACCTTCTCTGTCAAAAAGGAGCAGAAAACTAAACATTTACTTTGTCCAACACCAGTTCCACTACACAGGAGTAGTCTATCAGGTCAGGCTCAAGGTCTTGTTATCAGGTGGTTTCTGTTAAAAGAAAAATGGGTTCCTCTTTTCTGGCAGAGATACATGAAATTGAATCTGGAGAGGAATGTGATGGGACAGTACATTTTTTTCTCCTCGGATTTCTGACTCAGACTCAGGACAGCATGTTACCTGAATCTCCATGTCAAGGATTCTCTTTCTCAGAAACTATTTATAGAGACTGTGCTAATGTTTTCAGTGGAAGAACACTGAGGTTTCAGTCCCACAGAAAATACTATGAGCTGTTACAATGGAAATTCCACGTTCTCCCATTCCCCCAGTGCTGTCAGCAATAGAGGATGTGTTTGTCACAGCATGTGGTTTCCCTGACAGCCAGCCTGCTAAACCTAAGAAAGCAGATTGAATGTACAAAGTTCTCTAGTCTTTTAAGTTTATATACAGTCATCACAGACCTGAGCCAGCCCAGCCCTTTCGTTAATCCAGTTGCTGCCAAACATTTTTTTACTCTAATCCTTCCCCTTCAGTCAAAGATGCTAAAACAATTGATAAGATTGGGAAAAGTGTTTGCTTCTGCAACTTAATTTTTAGAATTTTGAATTGTCAGGCTCATATCTTAATTTTTTTCTGACTAATATGAAAGTATGAGGAATGTTTTTTCTTTTATCTGAAATTCCCCTGTGAGGAAAATCTGCTTTGTGTTGTTTAGTTTCTTCCATTTCTCACGTCACTACTCATTGTTTAAAGTGTGTCTACAACTCTGTGGATAATACATCTAGGGCTCTTACCACTGGTACTGTGCTGAGGTGGATGTTTGCCTGACTGCATTCTCAGAACCCTGCAAAGGATGAAAAAAAAAAAAGTTTTAAACTCTCCTTTGGATAGAGATTAAGTTTTTTGACCTCTAGAGCACATGTTATCAAAAAGTGTGATGAGAAAGGTAAGCTGATACAGAGCATCTCTCAGATAGCTTCCTGTTGAAATGTCGGCACTCGAAATGCCGAGTACTAACAAACTGAAAACAAAGTCCAGATCACCAATATATATATATATATATATATATATATATATATATATATATATATATATATATATATACACATATAAAAGCTATATATCTGTGTATATATATATATATATATATATATATATATATATATATATATATATATATATATATATATATATATATATATATATATATATATATATACACACACACACACTCACAGTGGATATAAAAAGTGTACACACCCCTGTTAAAATGCCAGGTTTTTGTAATATAAAAACATGAGACCACAATAAATCATTCCAAAACTTTTCCGACCTATAACCTGTACAATTCAAATGAAAAACAAATCTGTTAGGGGAAAAAAATATAAAAAAATAAAAAACGTACAATAAGCTGGTTGCATAAGTGTGCACACCATTTAACTAAAACTTTGTTGAAACACCTTTTGATTTAATTACAGCAGTCAGTCTTAGGTAGGAGTCTATCAGCATGACACATCTTGACTTTGCAATATTCACCCACTCTTTCTTGCAAAAGTGCTCAAAATCTGTCAGATTGTGAGGGCATCTCTTGTGCTCAGCCCTCTTCAGGTCACCCCACAAATTTTCTATTGGATTTATGTCTGGGATCTGGCTGGGCCATTCCAAAAACGTTAATTTTCCTCTGGTGAAGCCATTCTTTTGTTGATTTGGATGTATGCTTGGGGTCATTGTCATGTTGATAGGTGAAATTCCTTTTCATCTTCAGCTTTCTAGGAGACTTCTGAAGGTTTTGGGACAAAAGTGACTGGTATTTGGAACTGTTCATAATTCCCTCCACCTTGACTAAAGTCCCAGGTCCAGCTGAAGAAAAGCAAACCCAAAGTATGATACTTCCACCACCATGCTTCACTGTGGGGATGGTGTTCTTTTGGTGATGCATAGTGTTGTTTTTGCCCCAAAAGTACCTTTTGGAACTGTAGCCAAAAAGTTCAACCTTGGTCTCATCAGACCATAACACATTTTCCACATGGTTTTAGGAGACTTATTGTATTGTTTTGCAAATTTTAGCCGGGCCTGGATGTTTTTCTGTGAAAGAAAAGGCTACTGTCTTGCAACGTTATCCCATAGCACAGACATATGGAGAATACGGGAGATTGTTGTCAAATGTAGTACACAGCCAGTACTTGCCAGAAATTCCTGCAGCTCCTTCAGTGTTGCTGTAGGTCTCTTGGCAGTCTCCCTGATCAGTTTTCGTCTTATCTTTTCATCAATTCTGGAAGGATGTCCAGTTCTTTGTAATGTCACTGTTGTCCTATATTTACTCCACTTTTTGATGACTGTCTACACTGTGTTCATTGGTATATCCATCTCTGTGGAAATTTTTTTGTACCCTTCTCCTGACTGATACCTTTCAACAATGATATCCCTTTGCTGCTTTGTAAGCTCTCTGCGAACCATGGCGTTTCCTGTAGCTGGCAACTGAGTAAATGTCAGGAAAATCCTACTAGGACAGCTGAACTTTATTTGGGGTTAATCAGAGTCTCTTTAATTCATGGCAGGTGTGTACCCAAGAAGACTGAATGTTGTAATTAAATCAAAAGGTACTTCAACAAAGTATTAGTTTAAGGGTGTGCACACTTATGCAACCAGTTTATTGTACGTGTTTTATTTTTTATATTTTTCCCCTAACAGATTTGTTTGTTTTTCAATTGAATTGTACAGGTTACAGGTCATATTAAAGGTGGGAAAAGTTTTGAAATGATTTATTGTGGTCGCATTTTTTTACATCACAAAAATCTGGCATTTTAACAGGGGTGTGTACACTTTTGATATTTATATACCAACTCTGAGACTGACATACCTCAGAGAAAAGGAAATATTCCAGGAAATGGCATCTTGGATTTAGTATATGGAAGTCTGTTCTCCAGCTATTCAGTCTCTGCATTTCAGGACTCACCGCTAGCGAGTCTCAGCATTTCAAATGGTTATCCTCTCAGATTTCTATCTCTTCTTCAAATTTTCAAAAGGATTTTCTGCTCCCTCATCCAGTTTTGGCAAGAAACAAAGTAAACTGTCTCAACAAAATGCTGGTAGGGAAGTTCCAAAAATAACAGAGGAACTCCCAAGAACGAAGGAGAGTCAAATAAAGCAAAATGAGTATACAATGGATCTTTTCTCCCCTCTCCTACTCTGGCAGTCTCTTATTCCTTCCATAAAGTCTGAATTTCCATTTCTGTCTTGGCAGCACATTGTTTCAGACAAAAGAGTTCTGTTGCTGATTCAGCAGGGAAGTATTCTACATCCACCAGAACTAACCCCTCTGTTCTCTCCTATCCTATGGCATGTGCTGTCTAATAGAAACACTTCCTCCTTTCCAGTTAGGAAAAGGTTTTTATTCAAGAATGTTTTGGTATGACAGAAAGAAAATCCCTGGAGATCAGTTCTGGACCTTTCTTTCTTAAACCAGTATGTGATAGTGCTCAAGTTCAAAATGCCTTCACTTCACAACCTTATTTGATTTCTTTGTGACCTTGGATTTAAAAGATGCATATCATTACATTGCTGTTCATCCAGATTTTAGGTGTTTCTTCAAGTTTTGTGTGTCTGCTCCAAGAGTATTCATAAATATCTAACTCATGTCATAGCGCACTGCAGGCTACAGTGTATCCATATATGTCCTTCAAGGATGCATCTGCAGTCCTAACATATGGGTTGTCCTGCCTCAGGCAGCCCTTCGTTCGGCCGGATTCCAAAGTCTGGGTCTGGCCTCGGCTGATGTCGCACTTCACCCGACGTCATAGCTGCTGTCAATTGGGTATAAAGGCATCAGCCGACGCCATTTTCCTCAGTCTTTCTTGCCGCATGGCGCCCGAAGCAGAAGCTGTTCGCAAGTGCCGGTCAGTCAGAACCAGAGATTACTACTATCGAAGACTTCTAAAAAGCTAAGTACCCCGTTGGGGACTCTTTCTTGCCTCAGCCGATGTCAGAAAAAGTAAATAACTGTTTAACTTGTGGGAAACAAATACCTCATAAGGATTTCCACTCTTACTGCCTTCCTTGCTTAGGCCCAGACCACGACGTAGCAGCTTGTCTAGCCTGTGCTTCCTTCAACCGACGGACACTTAGACGTCGGTCGGAGTTTGCAGAGGAGTTTTTCGGCCCCGCTTTTGCTTACAACATGCCGTCGGAGACACCGACTTCACAATTAGCTAAAAAACGTAAGGAAAAGGACCGACACTTGCGGTCCGCGGTTTCGGCCGAAACCGCGGTTAAGCCAACCGCGAGTGTCCCGGTTTCGGCTGAAACCGAGTCCTCGGTTCTTCCTTCGGCCGAAAGCATGCCTCCTACAACCGAGGCCTCATCCAGCATGGCTGAATCTGCTACTGAATTTCCACCTGCTGTTGCAGGTTCTCAGGATTTATCAGATACTATTCCTTTAGACATATCTACTCCTGCACGTGGAGCTGCTAGGCCTCCTGCATCCAAACTTGAAAACACTGCAGCTAGCTGCTTGGAACCTTACATAAAACAAAATAACCCAGAATTATCTCAGAGGGTTAAAGACATTATCCTGGAGGCTCGCAGACCCTCCACAAGGAAAACTTATTCAGCAAAATGGAAAATATACCTCATTTGGAGTGCAGCAAAAGGAGAAAATGTATCATTGGCAAACATAGCTAACATCCTGGAATATTTAGCAGAACTTTTCCACAATGGCCTGTCTTACTCCTCCATTAAGATTCATGCATCAGCAATTTCAGCAGAATACAACATGGATCCTCCAGTCTTCTCTCATCCTCTACTCAGGCAGTTTCTGAGAGGAATTAAAAATGTAAAGCCTCCAAGGAAGCCACCTTTGCCTACATGGGACCTGAACTTTGTGTTAGAAAAGTTAACACTTCCCCCTTTTGAACCAGCAGCAACAGCAGAATTACAGTTCTTATCTTGGAAAACTGCTTTCCTGCTTGCAATCACTTCAGCAAGAAGGGTTTCTGAATTACAGGCATTGATGGCAGTACAGCCCTTCCTTATCTTCCATCAGGATAGAGTGTCCTTGAGAACTAATCCTACTTTTATGCCAAAGGTGGTCTCCAGGGTATCATTGAACCAAGCAATCCACCTACCAACATTCTTCCCCAACCCACAGAACAGGGGGGAAAGACTACTGCATACCTTGGATGTGCACAGGCAATTGCGCTACTACCTGGACAGAACCAAGAACAATAGAAAAACTGACCAGCTTCTGGTAGCATATGCAACGGGAATGGAAGGAAAAGCAATTTCAAAACAGACAATCTCAAAATGGATAGGAAATTGCATTAGATTTTGTTACTCTTTTCATGGAAAGACAACTCCAGAAAACATCAGACCTCACTCCACAAGGGCTACAGCCACTACTACAGCTTTCTTACGAGGAGTGGCTACCAAAGACATTTTAGAGGCTGCTACTTGGAGCTCCGTGCATACATTTGCCAAGCATTATAATCTACCTTTATACTCCAGATCCCGAGCAGGTTTTGCCACTGCTGTTTTGCAAGGGATCTTAACTACACCATAATCTTCTTATTGCCTCCTCCCCCAGTTTGGCTATGGTATTCTACCCATATGTTAGGACTGCAGATGCATCCTTGAAGGACATAGTACAGTTTTGTACCTACCATAAATGTAGATGTCCGAGAGGTATGCATCTGCAGTCAGGATTACCCACCCTCCTTCCCCTCTGTGGTACTCCTAGGGTATTTGCCCATCTTGTAGCTATCTGGGGGAATCTATTATGGTGTATTTGTTTGTATATATGTATATACATGTTTATTTTTATTTGCTCTCTACTGTTTGGAATCATTTGCATTTATCCAAATTTAGCCTTCCTAGAGGGCACCTGGCATCTGGGGCAAGAAACACTGAGGAAAATGGCGTTGGCTGATGCCTTTATACCCAATTGACAGCAGCTATGACATCGGGTGAAGTGCGACATCAGCCGAGGCCAGACCCAGACTTTGGAATCCGGCCGACCGAAGGGCTGCCTGAGGCAGGACAACCCATATGTTAGGACTGCAGATGCATACCTCTCGGACATCTACATTTATGGTAGGTACAAAACTGTACTTTTTCCATATTTAGACAACTTCCTTATCTTTGCAAAATCTTTTACAAAATGTCAAGAAGCTCTCATTTTGGTAAGTGATTTCCTGTGCAGACTGGGATTCCAAGAGAACATTCAAAAATCTTTTTTGACTCTACCATTGTGTTTTGTGTTAAAGAAATGCCCTTTCTACTGAGGAGTCTAGGAGATTCCTCAGGAGAAATGTTATTTCTTTCACAGGGAAAAAAAGATATCCATATTTAGATCTATTCCAGGGGTTCTCCCCTTTGACTTTGGTCACTGTCAGGGAATACCTAAGGATTCTCATGACACCTGTGATTCTCATGATACCTATGGCAAGACCCCACATGAAAAAATACAATGGCATCTAAAGTCTCTTTGGTCTCAGCACAGTCTTTTTAAATATCAGTGTTGGTGTTTGTCAGAAAAGAAACCACTTGGTGGAGACAGCAAATCTCCCTAAATCCAGGCCTCCTCTTCTCCAGTCTTGCACTAATGCAGTCAGTTAATACAGATGCTTCAGACTTTGCTTGGGAAGACACAAGTACGTAAATATAAAAGAGCTACTTGCCCTTATCTCCAAGTCACATCTTGTCCCCAGGATCACTTCAACTTGTTACAGAAAATACCACGGTGATGTGGTACATTAGCAAGGTGGAAATCAGATCTTACCACTTCTGCAGACAACAATGTTAGCAAGCTTTACCAGAAAGGCTCATCCAGACTCTGCTACACTTTGCTGTGAAGGAAAGGTTAGTTTGCTGTTATTTTTTGTATTACTGTATTGCCTTTCTATATTTTGAATACTGTAGTTTGTTTTCTTTATCTTGTGTTTTGCTTGCATTCTGTTTTAACAGCATATTAAAACTTCAAAAGAGACCACAGCTCTCTCTGTTCTGAGTCAGGCAGAATTTTTTCCCTCCCTGCCACCCATTTAAGTTGTTTTGTTAAATACCACTGTCTTTCTAGTTGCCCACCTCTTATGTTAATCTGACCATATATCTCATTTCTCTCTACTTTCACTGGCTTATGTGAGTAATCACAAAACCATCACTTTTGAAATCCCACCCCTTCAATTATTTAAATTTATTGGCCATCCTACAGTATTTCATAGTACCAAAATACAAAAGTAACCACCCCTTTCAGTCCATCTTGCTGTTTTAAAAATAGTAACTCTCCACTAAACCTTAGCTTTTTAAACAGGTAAAACTCAAGTTACCTACTTTCATATCTAACTTCTCTAGTGCACACTGCAGAGTGCATTCTTTTCAATCTTACCTTTAAGCATCCCTGTTACTAACACTTTCTCTAATACCTAAAAAGATCATCTCTACTTGACTCCAAGTAGACTTTTCTCTATCTGTTAAACCTAGCACTTGCTCCTACAGTACTTATTACCTTGATACGGCACTCTTATAGATAGCACCCCAAAAGGCAAACCCCATTTCTCGGTCACCCACATCCCCGGAATCTCTTTTAAAGTTTTTTGTCTAGTCCTTCTAGCATGTCGAGGATCAGTTGCTAGTGTCCTCTCCTGCTCAGCTGGTGAACCTGGGAATATTGAGGCAATGTTACAATTGCCTCATGTACACAGACAACCCTCTCCTCCTCCCACAAAACACAAATACATGCGAGAGATGCAACTATACGGCCAAACTGGAGGCTGAGCTCTCTCAACATAGGACTGGCAAGACCAGTCAGGAGGAGAAGGTTACCACACACACTATAGACCCAGTCTCACATAGTACCATCACAACCTCAAATCATACACATAAACACACAAAGACATACTCAGCGGCTCTGATCAAAAATCTATCAAAACAGCAGAGGCCACCAAAGCAGACACCCAAACAACCACCACCTCAGAACACAACACCTGCAACACATAGACCTCACAGTCAGAGTGTCAAACAGTCACAGCCCTTAAGGCAAAACACAATGCCAGACACACTAGTCATTGGTGACTCCATAGTCAGACACACTGACGTCCCGCTCACCAGACTGAGTAAGGAGAAGGTCACAGTAAGCTGCCTGTCGGGCGCTAGAATCCGCCACATAACGCAAGCACTCAGGTCTCTCAACAGCAGGTACAAACGACTCAGTCATTGTCCACGCTGGTGTAAATGACCTGAGACGCACTCCTTGGACTACATGAAAAGAGACATTGAGGAGCTCTCTGATTATGTAGCCCAGGCAGGTATGACCCTGACCTTGAGCAGTATCCTACCTTCACCAAGAATGATGCCACAATACAGAGATAAGATGATCAGCTTTAACAACTGGCTTAAACTCTGGTGTCATTCAAAGGGGATCCAATGTCTGTCTGCCTGGGATGACATGCTGGACAAGCCACGTTGTTTCAAGGGATGGCTTGCACCTGTCACCCTGGGATTCCGGATATTGGCAAAGGCTCTTGCCACCCCATAGTGCCTTTTTAGGCAAGGCTCAAATTCTAAACCTACCACCCTAGAACACAAAAAGGAAAAAAACTAAGGGTAATGCTGCTCAATGCCAGAAGTCTAAATCTCAAAATGCACGCACTCGAGGCCCTTCTCAGTATGGAGAACATCGATGTCTGTGCAGTGACAGAAACCTGGTTCAAGGCTCCTGAGAGCACCCCAGCACTATCAGGTTTTACCTCTTATCATGCCCGCCCCAAAATCCGGACAATACCAAGAAAGGAGGGGGGGGTATCCATATTCATCAAAGACACCCACACCTCAAGACTGGTGGCAACGCACGATGCATCGGAGACCATCCAGGTGCAATTAACCATAGGCAAGACTGCTCTGCAAATTGTAGCATGTTACAGGCCACCCTCACAAACTCAGGAACCTCATGTGGCCTTCCTGAAAACACTAGAGGGGATAAATGTATCACCAAACACCATCATACTAGGTGACTTCAATTACCCTAATATAGACTGGGAACACTACTCAAGCCCAAACACTCTAGCCCAAAAGTTCCTGGAATTCATAAACTCAAATGCCATGGAACAACTAGTCACCATCCCCACAAGAGGAGAAAACATACTTGATCTCATCATCACGAACATGGGAGCACAATGTTCAACACCGGAAGTATACCCCTCACTGGTGAGATCAGATCACAAACTAATCTCGCTGGAGGTCCTCATCCCACCCCCACCTGAAATAAAAAAGACCACAGTAAAGAACTTCCCGAAAGCTGACTTCACACTTCTAAAGACTAGTGTGGTCTCCTTTAAGGCCCCCGAGCCGGCGGAAAACAGTACTCAAGCCGCTGAATCACTTACAAATGCCTTCTACCAGCACCTGCAGGACTGCATGGATAAGGCAATCCCAAGCAAAACAAAGACTCTTTGTACCAAAGGCAAGCGTCCAGTCTGGTGGACCCCAGCCATAAACAAACTCTACAACAAAAGGAGGAAGCTACTACAAGATAGAGCAAAATCCTTAAAAGGTAAGACACCCTTGATCACTATAAGTAAAAACTAAGAGCTCTCATAAAATCATCCAAAGCAAATTTTGAGAGAAAATAGCTAAAGACTCAAAAGACAATCATAAGGCCTTCTTTAGCTATGTTAGAAACCTGGGAGGAAACTCCCAGATATGCTCAGAACTAGTTCAAAATGATGTGAAGATTACTGATCCTACAGACATTGGCAACATACTGGCTGACAGGTTCAGTGCAAACTTCTCCCCCCCCCAAAAGGAGAGATATCTATACCAAGCGATTGCAGCCCCCAAACATCTCCAATGCCCAAGTGAGAACTGCTCTCCAAAGCAAAAAAACCAACATCCATGGGACCTGATGGTGTCCCCGGCTGTGTGCTCCACGAACTCAACGAGGAATTAAACCCACAGCTAGGACAGCTGTTTAATCATAGTCTTACCTCTGCATCCGCACCAGGGGAGTGGCGGACTGCTACTGTGGGCTCACTTCACAAAGGCGGTGCGACCACCGACCCTGGAAATTACCGCCCATTAGCTTGACAAGCCTTATCTGCAAAGCCATGGAGAGGATCATAATGGACCTCATAAATAAAGACATAGGAATTTGCAGACTTTGGATCCATCCCAGTTTGGCTTTGTCAAAGGCAGATCATGCCTTCTAAACTTGGTTGACTTTTTGAAACAGTCACCAAAGCCATTGATGAGGGAAAGGCAGTCCATACAGCCTACCTCGATCTGGCAAGGCCTTCGATACAATACCCCACTCGGGTATCATTGAAAAACTCATCAGCTTAAATGTTAACCCATACATCACAAGATGGGTTGCAAACTGGCTGAGTGACAGAACCCACAGGGTCAGAGTTGCTGGCGCCATGTCAGACTCAAAGCCTGTCACAAGTGGTGTACCACAGGGCTCAGTCCTGGGCCCACTCTTGTTTGGCATCTACTTTTCCGTAGTACAAGCAAACACAGGAGGGTTATGGCTGACAAAGTTTGCAGATGACTGCAAACTGGGCGCCATAGTAGAAAACACATCTGACACAGATATCCTTCAGAAGGGTCTCACAGAAACGGATAACTGGTGCCAGAGCCATGGCCTAAAGTTAAATGCCAAAAAATGCATAGTCATACCCTTCGGGAAAAACAAGGTTACCCCTAGCTACCAAATAGGTGGCAATCCACTGAGCACAGAAGAAGTTATCAGGGACCTGGGGACCCAGGTTGATAGTAGTCTGTCATTCGACACCCATGTAGCTAAAGTAGTTAGGAAGACCTTCTACATTGCCCACCTTATCATGAAGGGATTCTCATCTAGATCAAGGGAGGTCATAGTCTCCCTATACTCATCACTCATCAGACCAATGATTGAGTACAATGCCCCATTCGAATGTATCTGACCCGACACTTGCAGCAGCTGGAGAGGCCACAAAAGTTCCTCACCAAAAGGATAAAGGGTCTCAAACATCTGTCCTATGCTGCCCGACTGAAAGAACTCCAGCTCTATTCAGTCGCTACCGCTTGCTCAGAGGTGACCTTTGCCTAACATACAAGGCCATGTCAAACCCAGATTTGATGAATATGCTTCACCTCAAAAATCTAGATCCGTCAGAGCCACAAGGGCGGAGACTTAAACCTCGACACGGCTATTAATAGGACGTGCTGGAGGGATAGATTCATCACCCAAAGACTCCCTATGCTGTGGAATAAAATCCCGGTATATGTGAGGCAGAGCACCTCGCTGGCCTTGTTCAAGAGAAATCTTGACCAATGGATGGGAGATCGCAGATATACCCCAGGGATTACCTCAGTGTCACTGCTCAACAGAGGCACAGCAAAATAATGGGTATAGTTCCCCATACTAAAGGGGTGGCGTAAGCCACAAAACTATGGGCTAGGCTTGTAAATGCCCTCGGGCAGATAGCCTAGTATGAACCTATGAACCTATGAACCTATGAAGGGATATAGCTTTATGGCATAATCTCACCTGACAGGCATCCTACAATCTGTCAGAGCATAATTGTGTAGCAGAGAAGCTGAGCAGGAGAAAGGCAGATGTTTACGAATGGAAACTAGATCAGATGGTCTTCCAAGATTTGATCCATCTGTGGGGAGTTCCTCAAGTAGACCTTTTTGCTTCCTCTCTGAACAATCAGCAGTCAAACTTCTGCTTCAGGACTCCATGCAAGAAGGCCTAGAACACAGATGGCTTTTCTTTTCCTTCAACAGGAATGCTACTATATGCCTTTCTACCCTTTCCATTGATATAAAGGGTACTTCTGAAGATTCAGTAAGAATTCCACAAGATCACTGTGGTGACTCCCTTTTGACCAGGCAACTGTGGTTCTTCCTTTTTTTTAAAACTGGCCTTGAGATTGCCACAAACTTCCTCACAGACTTGATCTACTCAGATAAGAACAGGGGTGTTTGATACATCCCAACCCCAATCAACATCAACTAACTGCTTAATCTTCTTAATACCTTTTAGGCACCTGTTTACTGAGGGCATGCAGTGGCTATTAATGGAGGCAAGAATGCCTGGTACTAGAAAATCACATATAAGCAAACTGAAAAGGTTTACTAGTTGGTGCCAACAAAAGAACCATCCCCTATTCAGGGCTAGTGTTTCTCTGGTTTTACATTTATGTGAGTTACTTTTCTATGCTCTGTTTTACTCATCTATTAAAGGTTCACTTGCCAGCTATTTCAGGATGTTATCCAATGGATTCTGCTTCTTTCAAAGAATTCTCAAGTCAAAATGTTTTGGAAATGGGTATTGCATAAAAGATCTCTAAGACAATTGGTGGCTTCTCCTTGAGATCTTAATTTTGTGTTGGAGAAGCTAACACTTGCTCCATTTGAACCAGCTCATCTGGTTGACTTCAGGGTCTTAACATGGAAAACTGTTTTATTGATTGTTCTGACCTCTCTACAAGAAGAGTATTTGAGTTGGAACCTCTTATGGTGCTTCAACCTTATCTCATTTTTGAAGTAGGAAAAAGATCCACAGCCAAGGTACCAAAAGGTAAAACAAATGTCAAAGAACCAAAGGAATGCATCCATTTGTCTTCCTATGAAAATATGTTTTAATCCAAAAACCGTTCTTATGAGTAAAGTGAGGTCTCCTGGTAGTGAAGTTCCTCCAGGGGTAAAAACATATCCGGGAATGTTTTTGGAATAAAGCACATTTTCTTGTGAAGACAAGTGGAGGAGTTCCTGAGGTTCTTATCTCATTTTTCACAGAGTTTTTTTGAGAACTAATCCTTCTTTCATGCCTAAAGTGGTATCTTGAGTTTACTTTAAGCCAAACTATCCATCTCCCTGTGTTCTTCCCTGAAATCAAAAATGAGAGAAAAAGGGTACTTCATAGCTTGGATGTCCACAGACAACTCAGGTACTATATTCACAAACAAAATCATTCAGAACTTCCAATCAGTTGTTTATTTCTTGTGAAGGTAAGAAGAAAGGACAACCTGTGTCAAAGCAGATTATTTCCAAATAGTTGTCTTTGGCTATTACCTTTTTGTTATTCCCACCACAATAAAACTATTCCAGTCAGAGTCAAGGCGCACTCTGCCAGGGCCTTGGCTTCATCTATGGCTTTTTGGAAAGGGATGGACTCTAGAAGTATTCTAAAAGCAGCAACTTGGTCCTCTGTATAAATTTTACAAATCACTACCAACTAGATTCCTTCTTAATGTCAAAGTCAGGCTTTGCTAGGACCATTTGCCAGGGTCTCCAGGACCCTTCCTCTTCCACCTCCCAGTGTTCATAATCTATGTTAATCTACTGATATGCTACTGCAGCAGTGATTGATATGATGAACATACTACAGCTGTGTAAGTAAACTTACCAGAACACCAGATGTTCGATCGATCACTGCTTTAGTAACCACTGCCTCCCTTTCCCTATCCCCCTTGCTTTTTGGTCTGTCTTTATGTCACAGTGTGGACATTGATGATCTAATGCAGCTGGTGAAGAAATAAGACTTATGGTCTGAACAGTGGTATCAACATTTTGTGCCATTTGGGGGACAGTCAGGAAATTATTCAAGACAGCAACTACACAAACATCAGTTTTATTTGCATTTGTCACTTGGCAAAACTCTTCTGAATATTTTCCTTAATGCTCATACTTTATAATTAGGTTGTCTAGCTAGACATGGTTTCTTATCACAATGATAACATCTTGAGCAAAACCGTGGTTGCTAAGCTGAATGCTCATTATTTATAACTCTTTCAAGACTCATGCATACCAGTAACTTTCTTTGCTGTCATTCTGTACCAAGTATTTCCCACAGTGTGCTTTGCACGGACAGTATTGCTTGGTTAAAAACCAGCACACTTCAGTTTTATTTTAACGTTTAATACATTTAAATCTTCAGCAAGTTCGTCTATCTGAAAACTTGCTAGAACTCCTGTTCTACCCACGTTTCACAGCTTATTCCAGCACTAGTTCAGACAGGGGTAAATGTTTATTTCTTACTTTGTCATTTTTAATGCCACAGGCAATGAATCATGCAGCTCACCAAACCTTTAATCTTTAATTCAAAGATATAGTTCAGTCACATAACAGATTCCTTTGGGTCTATATTATATTTTCGAAAGTTTCAAACATCGAACACCATATGGTCGACACCATATTTGCAATGTTTGAAATTTTGAAAATATAATAAAAAAATAAAAATAAAAAACTATACTTACCTAAATGCTGTAGGCAGGGGGGCAAGCCCCCCTGCACCCCCCATGTGAGGGGCTGTGCCTGCCACACCCCCACTACTTAAATATTCCTACTCCGAGATTGCGCTGCATTGAAGTAAAGGGACAATTTCCCTACAGCGATTTCTGTGTTACGCATGCAACGTTTCTACCAATCCGGTTCGCTCAATATGCAATCGCCGTTTACAATTCTCGATCACACAATAGGAACCCGATTTCTTTGAATCCTAGTTTATAGTGAAAAACAAATTCTGAATACAAGACAAGTTTATTTTAGGGACACAGTACAGCAGGAGTGTGTTTAAAATGAGAATCAAGTCAGACTGCCGTTCTTTAGTAAGATTAAATATATCAAACACCATAACTGCCTTATCTCCAGCCTGGTGTAGAAAAGATGTGACTTGTTCTACCTTACTCTTCTCAGATAAACCTGAAGCAATTCAGCAAAGATTGAATTTCTGCACCCATTAGTTTTGACTGAGTCCAAAATTACATTGTAATATCAAAGAAAGAAGCTTGTAGAGGAACTGGCAACTGCACCCATTGCATTGCTCTAGGACAGTGGATTCAGTTTCACCTCACAGATGTTTATAGCATCATCATCTTCTTTCGGATGTTCCCGTTAGGGGTTGCCACAGCGGATAATGGCTAGATACATACATCCACATCCAGTATACAGTGTCTGAGTAGCCATTCACTCTACTGACCCAGATACAACTGAAAACAAACAAGACCACATAATGTGACTTTCCACATGAACTATAGTCTTATGGGATACTTAAAGACACACTGCACTATAAATTGCACAGACTGGAAAGCTCATCCAGACTCTGCCACAACTTGCTGTGAGGGAAAAGTTACTTTGTTTTTGTTTTCTTGTATTTTGTGTTACTTTGCTGCCTTCATCTATTTTGTATATTGTGATTTGTTTCTTTCCACTGTATTTTACTCGTATTCTGCTTTTAATTGCATATTTAAACTAGGGAAGAGACCACAGCTGTGTCTCTTGTGAGTCACACAGAAATTCCTTCCCCCCCCACTGTGGCATTGTTGTGTTTTTAAGGTGAACTGTCTCAGTAATTGCCTGCTCCTTATGTTAATTTGACCAAATATCTCCTTCACTGTCCCCTTTAATTGGCTGTTGTGAGTAAGCACAAACAAGAACCAGAGTACATAGTGCCCATACTTCCAATCTATCTTGCTCTTTTAAAATTAGTGGGTCTCTATTTAGATAGCTAAAGCTTAGTTACCCCCCCCCCTTCATATCTAACTGCTTAGTGAACACTGCAGATCTTGGAATATTAACCAATTTTCCCATCTTACCATTAAAATCTGCAGCATCTACTCCAGGACCACCAATTATTGGAGAGTCCACATTCTGCCACTCAGTAGTCATCTTGGGATTAATGCTTCTGCTTTGCTCCTGGTGAGAAAAGGAGCACATGGACATTGTATCTTGGAAACTGATGATCACCAGAAAGCCTAATAACTGCTTCATACGGGCAAGCTTGGAATTTGTGCTTATATTTTGCTCATGGTTTGAGAAAGAGCAGAGTGCATTGATTCCTGTTTCTGGTTGGGTATTGAGTAGCTGTGCTGGATGTTTCTGATTGGTCTGGTTGCTATTCAAGGCATCTAACAAGAAAATGCTACAACAAGCCTACTGACCCTTGCATCATCTATGACAAGACAGTTGATCACAAACAGGCTGTGGCCTGCTTCTCATCTTGGGATTGGTGCTATTGGTTTGCTTCTTGTAATGAAAAGAAGCAAAGGAGTATTGTATCCCAGCAGAGTGAACCTGTGGTGAGGCCAGCATTAGTAGTAGCCAGGCAGTAGCCATTCATGTGACCTTCTTCTTTTCATCACTCTTGACAAGCTATTTCTTTATTTTCAGTAAGTACTGCTTGATTTGTCCATTATTCACCAGGGTCTACTTATTAGTTTCCCCTCAAGTGTTTGGTAGTGCCCCGTATAGACACAGATACCATGACTGACATTTTTCCTGTAAAAGCACAATTTAAATTTCACCAATACCTAGCTGCATGCAGGACAACTAGTTTGCAGTGACAAGCACTGCCCCTAGAGTTGCAAACCAGATACTCCTGATATTGCTTTATATTCTCACTCCAACTGTCTAATCAATAAAAAGGGTCTGTTGCCATGGATATGAACTTTCCCACTATCCCTATTACCAGCTTGGTTGATATGAGCAACCTGAGGCAATGCAGAACTTGTCTTATGTTTACCGACAAACAGTTAATTCTCAAACAAACTGATATGGTATGTGAGAAATGTATTTACACAATGTCACTGGAGGCAAAGCTCTCACATAAAAGTACTCCTGAAGTCAATAAGGTTGTCAGTAGTACACATGGTGCACCCGTCACACACAATTCAATGCAGACACATAGACCCCCATATGCTGAGCCACTTAAATGTAACCTTGCTAAACTCCAAAGACATCCTATTTAATATACAGCCACATATCATGGATCCTCCACTTCTAAGTCCCTAAGGCAAGCCACCACACACTCCAACAATCTGGTCATTGGAGACTCCATTGTGATGCACACTGATGGCCCTCTCACCAGGCTGAGTAAAGAGAAAGTCACAGTCAGTTGCTTATCAGGGGCTAGGATCCACCACATTATGCATGCACTCAGGTCATTGAACAACAAGTGCCAGTATGACTCCGTCATATTCCATGTGAGTGTAAATGACCTGACACATACCTCCCTAGACTATATGAAGGGAGACATAATGGAGCTCTCAGATTACGTGCCCCAGGTTGGTATGAGCCTAACACTAAGCAGCATTTTACCTTCTCCAAGGATGATGCCACTAAGAGCAAAAGATGACTGGCTTTAATAGTTGGCTTAGTTTCTGGTGTCATTCTCAGACAGTGCAATATTTGTCAGCATGGAAGGAGATGGTCAACAGACTACGCTGCTTTGCCAGGGATGGTCTGCACCTCTCTCCTCTAGGCTTTTGAATATTAGCTAAAACACTATCTTCCTCCATAATGCCCTTTGCCCTTTGTAGGCAATGCCAAACTGAAAGTACTTCTGACATAGCAAATCAAAACTAAGAAAGTCTAAAGGTATTACTGTTCAATGCCAGGAGTGTAAACAAAAAACTCCACTATCTTGAAACTCTCTTCACTCTAGAGAGTGCTGATATATGTGTGACCACTGAGACATGCTTTAAAGTTGCAGAGAGCACACTGACAAAGCAACGTTATAATGCCTTCCACACAATTAGACCAGCTACAACATAGACAGGGACTAAAGGTAGAAGTGCCTCAATTTACATAAAAAAATAAATATACCTCAAGGCTGGACAAACAGGACAATGCACTTGAGCTTCTCCATGTTCAAATCACCATAGGCAAAATCAAATACTACTTCCTTGCAAGCTATAGGTCTCCCCTCTGTGACCCAGGCAACCCATACCATATAGTTAAACTTATTGGAAACACTCACCATCCAATCCAATACCATATTCATGGGTGACTTAAATTACCCCACTATTAACTGGGAATCCTATAAATCACCAAACGTACAGGCACACAGATTCTTGGATTTTGTAAACACAAACTCCATGGGAACAGATAGTCATAACACCAAGCATACTGGATCTGGTCCTCACTAATATGGGAGAGTGCTGCACAATCACTACTGTAATGTCTTTTCTGGTATGGTCAGACCAGAAAATGGTCACCTCTGAAATAAAAATAAAACCTGGAACCCTAGCTAACCCTGGAACATTCAGGAACTACTCTAGGGCTAACTTCCTGCAATTAAGTGATAACATAGCAAAATTTCAAGCCCCCATAAACCCAGAGAACATGACTGCCTATGCAAAACTGTTCACAGAAACCATATACAAACATTTTAGTATCTGCATAGAGGCAGCTGTATCCATCATGAAGTAGTACAGGACTGACTAACTCAAAAAACAAGCCACCCTGGTGGGATCACAAAGTCAATAGGCTGTATAAGATAAGGAAGAAAATCATGGCAAAAATTATGAAGTGTAGCACCCAGCAGGATAAACATGCTTTCATCAAACTAAACAAACAACTCAGAGGACAAATAAAGTCTACCAAAGGTAAATTTGGCTTCCCAGGCCAAGGACAACCAGAAGGCATTTTTTAGATATGTCTGCAACCTCAAATGCAGTGCACAATTGTGTGCAGTTTATTGTAAATGGAGCCACCTATACTGAGCCAGAAAATATAGTAAACCTACTGATTGACAAATTTAGCACCAACTTTACACCATTCTCCCCCTCAACCTTCCTTCAGGAAATATCATCAAATATGACTCCCTCTGTTATCACTAGGGAAGAGGTCCTTCATGCTCTCTCTAAGGCCAAGAACACTGCATCAATGGGCCCATATAATATCGCAGGATGCCTTCTAAATAGCATGAAACATAACCTATCAGACCTTCTGGAATTGCTATTTAGCTGTAGCCTCCAAACAGACTGCGTGCCTCATGAATGGAGAATAACAACAGTCATTCCTCTGCATAAAGGTGGGCCATATATAGACCCTGAAAACTAAAGACCCATAAGTCTCACTAGTCTTATATGCAAAGCCATACAAAGAATTATTATGGAAACGATCAAAAATGACATAGTACACCTCCAGACTCTAGACCCAACCCAATTTGATTTTGTCAGGGGTAGGCATGCCTACTTAACCTGTTTGAATTTGAGAAGGTCATCAAAGCAATGGATGATGGCAAATGATTCACACACTGCCTACCTTGAACTGTCCAAGGCATATGACACAATACACTACTTGGGCATTGTTGACAAACTCAAGAAGGCAGGTACAAACCTTTATGTCAACCAGTGGATAGCCAACTGGCTTACAGATAGGACCCATGAAGTTAGAATTGGGGAGGACACCTCTACAAAGAGGCCATTCACAAGCAGAGTCCTTCAGGGATCAGTCCTGGGACCACTGCTTTTTGGCATTTACTTCTCTGAAGTCAAGGCCAAAGTCAAAGGCCTCCTGCTGACTAAATTTACATATGATTGCAAATTAGGAGATGCCACTGAATCCAACACCGACATAAATATTCTCCAGGAAGGGCTGACACAGACAAACAACTGGTGTCAGAGCCATGGACTAAAACAAAATGACAAGAAATGCATAATAGTATCCTTTGTGAAGCCATCCACCCTGGTAACTACCTTACTGACACTTTACCCCTAAGAGTTGACGCAGTAGTCAGGACCTGGGGACACACATAGACAGTAATCTAGCCTTTGACAATCACATGTCTACAGTAGTCAGGAAATTATTCTATGTTGCATAACTTATAATCAAAGGTATGGCATCTAGGTGCAAGAAAATCATTGTTCAACTGTGTTAAACGTTCATCAGACCTATCATTGAGTACAATGCCGCCTTTGGTACGTACCTAACCAGACATATACAACAAGTGGAATGTCCACAGAAGTTCCTCACTAAAAGAATACACTGCGTAAGTAACATGTCCTATGCAGACTGCCTCAAGGCCCTATCTCTGTATTTTCTCTCCTACAGGTGGTTGAGGGGAGATCTATGCCTGGCATACAAGGCATTGACAGACTGGGGGAAATTTGACCAGGACTACACTTTGATAAGTGTGGTGGAATCTTTTACATCTACCTGAGCTACCACTAACTCAAGTAGATTAGATCTCTGTTCAGTGTCTTGTGAGTGCAGTACTCACCTTAATGAATCCAGCGGGTCTATATTAGATAAACGAAAGTTTATCTTACCGAACACTAACATGAGCGAAAATCCCGGAACCCGAAACCAGAATTGTGAGATTGCAGTACAGTGAAGATGGGAATATTTGCCCTTTCCTCACTGTAGTGCGATCTCGGAGTTGGAATATATATTTAGCGGGGGGGGGGCACAGCCCCCCACAATTGCAGTTTCGAGTTCTGGGATTTTCGATAATGTCAGCATTCGGTAAGATAAACTTTTGTTTATCTAATATAGACCCAGTCCAGCTACCTGGGTTGGGAATAAAACTCACAGCCTTTTACCTGTCTAGCATCAAAGGGGAGTATGCTATCTGTTGACAATGACTAGATATTTTAGTAGCAGAAAGACGTGCAGGCTTTTTCAAGACTGTATTTGATTTTGTAAAACACCCCTAATATTACTTCACATTTTTGTCCTCTCCATCATAACATTTTTGACATTTTTCTGATATACTGTTGAGGATTACAGTTAGTCAGTAAAACCAGATATTAGTGTTTAATGTTTTGGTAACTTTTGTGTTATATTTATTGTTGTCCCTTGTGATATTCCTGATTTTTCTGGTAAATAGTTGAGGATTACTATCAGTCAGTAATACTAGAGTTTAATGTTTCATATTTCTTATTGTTTAGAAAATGCATGCTGATGCAAAACTTATTTGTTTAGAAAGTCATACATGTTGATGCAAACACTGTTGTAATACCTCTCACTCATCCCTGATTCTGCCTCATATTTTTGTTTGACTCCCACAAAATTTTTGCTTTTCCAGTAACTCACTGAGAATTGTAGTCAGTCAATAAATCAGGACATCACAGTCTGGAGATGCATGTTGATGCAAAATGTGTTTTTCTATTACATTTTAAGATAATTAAAGTAAGATTTAAAATATATGTTTATTTTATACATTTCTGTACTAGCTTAATCCACTGCATACAAGTGTACCCTTTTCAGGGGTGACTCAGGAGCAGTGTCTGGTTAAGTGACCTGCTCAGTGTTACGCAGAAGGCAAATGTAGGTGGAAGGAATCAAACCCTATACCCTTTGACTAGAGAAAGCAGCTCATTAATATTTCAGCACCTTAATTTGCTTCACTAACTGCCACATGAGTTGTCCTGATTTTTGGCCTTTGTCAGTTCAATTACTTCTGGCTTGATCCAGAAGACTTGAGTACAGAAATTGAGATGTGTGCCTATTGTTCTATTAATTTTTAACTGAATTAGAGTAATATTTAACAAGTGTTCCTGACCCCCCCCCCAACAATTACTTTTGTCTTTGTCTCTGATTCTTAAGTAAATGAGTTATGTGCTATACACATCTGGCAATTAGTGCAAAGGACTGAAGCTCCGAGCTTTTAATGCACTGCTTTCTGTACCCAAGATTTGATTCTTGTGCCATAGTTTGCCTACTGTGTCACTCTTAGCAAATCACTTAACCAGGCAATGCTCCTGTATCATCTTGGAAAAGGGACAATTTACTAGTGGACTTACCTGGTCAAGAAATCGGTACAAATGAAACAGCTCAGTGGTCTGGCCTGGTCAAGAAATAAATAAAATAAAACAAAGTCGTTGTACCTGATATTTTAGGTTTGGTGACTGTAAATGTGTGGTTTTCTGGTCAGTTTTAGTGAGTTGCAGTTACTATAAAATGATAGACATTTGAGTTTTTGAAATAAAATGAATGCTATATAAAATCATTATTGTATCAACTCTCCAAATATATATGAAAATATTTGGAATCTTTCCCTGATTTTTTGGACTTTTTTTCCTCCAATATTTTGTCTTTGTCCAAGACGCCTTCACTAAAATGTTGCGAGAAAGAAATTTATTTTATAAGAGCTGGACATCTCAGATGTAAACAGACAAATTAGTTACCTCTTTTGGGGCTGCCTGTGGGGGAAATGACTAACTGCTGTTTGCTCATTATTCTAGTTTGTAGGATTAATGTGGTTTGTGTGAAGCAACTTGGAATACTTTAATGTGTTGCTATTGTTTTTGAAGAATACAGTTGAAATTCGTTACATGGCATTTGTATTATAATCAGATGTGTAAAGTATATACATATGATGCTATAAATGCTGGGTAGGCGTGGGAGCTGTCTGTGTATGATAGTAACTGAACCTCATGTTATTTGCTTGATTTAAGCAGTCCCTAATCAGGCTTTAGTATGTATTTATGTTGAGTAATATAGAATACTCTATTACTGCAATGATTATTTTTTAATTACCGCAATCTGACATCTGAGTTATATACAGTAAAGTTGCTGCTTATGTTGGGTATGGAGGCCATCTGGGTTTACAAGTGACTTACCTCTCCTGTTATTTTATTTTTCGTAAACAGTAGCCCCTGGTCTAGTGTGACAGAAGTTGTGTTACTACTAAAAATCAGTCTAAAACCAGTATTGCTGTGACTTATGCTGGTGTGTGTGTTGTGTGTGTGTGTGTGTGTGTGTGTGTGTGTGTGTGTGTGTGTGTGTGTGTGTGTGTGTGTGTGTTTATTTGCATGTGTGTATGATGGGAGGTCTGCTGTGGGAGAAATTCACAGATATATATATATTTACAACAGACAGCTGATATATGACTGTGGCCATCTATACCTTCATCCAAGTCTTTCAATCTTTTTTTTTTTATTTTTGTGAGGGTGGGAGAAGCAGGTATTATTCCAGATATGATTGCTACATTCTTGCAAGCATCTGTATTCCTAGTTTATTTTGAAATGCTATTTTGTGAAGCACAATTTCTTTCTTTCTTGGATCCTTGTTCATGGTTTTGTATAACCTATGAAGGGATCAAAAGTTTGGAAAAGATCTCTATAACATCATGATTTCTGGGGGCCAAGCTGCTCCCAGCTTAATTTGATTATTTATTCCACAGTTATTACAATAAGTTAGGAGGTGCAAAAGGATGAATGAAAAAGCCAAGCTGAAGAATAAGGCAGAAAATCTTTCCTTAGTCATGTTTTTTCTTCAGGCCATAACTGGATTGAAGAATTGGAAAGCACAGTAAATATACCTAGGAATGTCTAGACCCAACATCCCCACTTTAATTCAGTTATTTTCTCAGCAGGGATTGCACTGCACTCTTGCCCAGTTAGGTTGTGTCGAGAGGATGGAGAAAAAAGCAACGTTGAAGAGTAAGGTAAATTTATTTCTTTAGTCATGATTTTTGTTCAAGTTATCATTGGGTCAAAAGGTTGGAAGCACACGACTCTAAAATGTACCTCAGAACATCTATAAACCCCATTGCTTCTGGGGACCAAGCAGCCTTCTAATCCCCAACTTAATTAACGCATTTCCTCCACAGTTATTACAATGCTGTTTGGCTCAATTAGGATACATTGAAAGATGCATGAAAAAGTTGAACAGTAAGATCAAATATGATAAAAAATACAAAAAAGCAATCTAAATGATGTGGGGAGGCTGTAGTGGGGGGCAAGGGGGGTTAAGGCACTGGAAGATGAGTGTAGGAAATGAGTGTAGGAAGGGAAGTGGGCAGCAAGAGCAGGTGTCATGGAGTTCTTAAGTCACCATTTTGCCTAGCGGAAGACCTGATTATAGTATAGACACAGTCAAGATGTAAAGGTGTTAAATGCTGTACATTCAAGAAGTAATCAATAAAGCCCACTAGGGTTCGCTTTACAGGAAAATAACAGATCACTTAAAGGTATTATGAGGCCCAACATTACAGGGAGAGGGCCTCTCCACTAATGGAAAGTCTATTATTTTCTTGTAAAGCTACATCTGAAGGGCATTACTGGGCTTGGAAAAGGGAAACAGCAGCAGTTTAGTAGTTGTAAAGTAATTTTATTGTGTTGGCAATGATATTTTAATATTGTCCAGGTACTGAAAAGTAGTTCATAATAAAAAAAATCCTAACTGGAAAATGAACCTGATGTAAAAATCATGCTTTCAGTTTTATGATGACAGTATTTGCTTCTTTGCACTGTAAGCTTCAACTAGTGTCACCTGGAGTCTATGTTGGGAGATAAAAGTTTATCTGATAGACTGAACGAGGCTCTAGAATTTGTCCCCTTAGTGTGCTGGTTTTGCAGAGGTACTTTCAGTATTGTGTGATGCAATGATGACTGCAGTCAGTGAACAATTAAATTATGTTATATTAATTAAACAGTGTAGATGTATGATCTCCAAGAACCTGAAGATGCTCTAAGGCTACAAAAACACACTTTATAACTGACCTTATTGGTATACTTCATTTTCACATAAAACCCTAATAGGTGCTATAGTTGGTATACTTTTGCATTTAGGGCTATGTAGAATGCATAAGTAGTGAAGACAAAATGCCTTCTGTGGGGTGGGGGTATTTCCCACTCACATTGCCAAGTATGCTTTGTGTTTTTAGTGGTAACTTCAGAAGTGGAAGTAGATGAGCGTGTAGACATTCCTGAGACATACTCGCAGCCTAGCTCAAAGACAGGAAACCCTGTCACTTCTTCACCAGCACTCTGTCCAGGTTATCGGCATCACCAAGTCCACAGTGAACATTTTATGAACCTGACACTACTCTGATCCATCTTATTGACTGAACCAGCAGTGGCCATGCTAGCATTGGTTGTTCGATGGTTGGCTATCTGTAAAGGGTTCCTTATGACTACTGGACAAATGTTAAGCTGTCCTAATTTGATAAGGACCAAATATCTCCTTTCTAGCAATTTGACCATCCTTCCACGAAAAGGACTGGGGCTACCCCAAAGCCTCCAGACCATCAGCTGGACAATTCCCATTCACCACCAACAACTCAATGCATAGGCAATTAAATGACCATTTTGTATGACTGAGAAATAGTTTTTATTTATTTTTTTCAAAGGCAAATTCTACAGAACTCAACTCAAAAATGTACCCCCCCCAATAAAAGCATCAACTGGATACAGTGCTTTGGGCATTATATGAAATGGGAGTATATTATCCAAAAATCTATACTGTTTAGTTTGTTTAATTTTGAAACAACCTGTCTGCCTTAGATAAAATCAGTTATCTGCTATAGTGTGTCTGTGGAATACAAACATAAAGGAAACTTCCTGCGATACTATGGCTTATGCTCTATGGTGAAAAAGAGAGCTGCAACTGACTAGTGGGTATTATGTGAAGGTGACCAATCAGGGTTAACTAGTGTAAACCAGAAAAGCTAGTGAACAAGCCAAAATCCAACTAATCATCTCATTGGGTGAATAAACTCTCCAATGTAAGACACTTTTTCTACCATGCCCACAGGAGAGTGAGTAGACCACTGCCCCCCTTAGTAGCAGTTAGCCAATTCTGATTATCAGTGTCTTCCTCTCTGGCCATGGCTTAAAGTTGGTGGAGTTTATCACAGAGGTAGTGAAAGTGATAGTGAGAGAACACATCTTCCCCTTGTAATGGCTACAAGAGAAGGGGAAGGGAAAGAGATTGAGGTTTGGAGTGGCTTCTGCTTCTTTAGATGTGAAGTGTATTGTTATACTGATTAAGACCCCTCTCTTTTTCTCTTTCTGGGCCATGCCACCTCTGAAACTAATGCTGATAACAGCTTAGATAAATTAGGGTGTTCAGTGGGTAGCAGCAACCCTTTGTGACCTTATCAACTAGAAATTGTAAGCGAAGGAATCTCAGTGGGTGAATCAGTATCATATTATGGGTGTAAGGGGGAACCAGTCCTCTAACGCAGTCTTCCTACTGGTTAATTGGCTTCTCTGTTACAGGGCACACACCTAATCTCACCCAGTGTGTTCCAGGCTGATTTGTCAAGCATTGGTGGGTTAGCCTGGGGAAGCAGAAGGGTAAAAGTGGACCATATAGGTGGACACTGAGCCTCTGATCTGCTTGGGGGGGACTGTGTGAAGATTGTCAAACCAAGACCAATGGTACATATCAAAAGAGTAAACGGGTATTCCCTGTTATCTTCACAACCCAAGTCTTGGGAGTGCAGCATTAGACCAATGGGACATTTTTCCATCAAAAGATGAAAGATGGAGCCATCAGACAATCAGTTGTGTTACAGGCATGGCTGGCTTGCATAGGTTTAATATCCATGCTGATGAAGGTTATGGTTAGGTGTAGAGTCCTGAGAGACCCACAGGGGGATGATGGGGATTTCATGCTACGTTCAGGTTTAGACCCATCAGGGAGACACTTTCAGGGGTATATGAGTGACCACTGAAATCTCTAGACAGAATGCCAGCCTATATATGGAGGAAATATGAAACCTGATTCCAGAAATTGTAAAAAGCTGTTGAGGGGTGCTAGAGGGAAGGCTCTTTAGCAAAGTACAACAGCTGTGGTTTTCCTGGCAGGGGTTGCAGGCTGTGACCTGGCTATCTTATTGGAATTGTATATTAACAAAAGGAGTGAGACTTTTTGAGAACAGTTGGAAAATTAGCCCCAGCCCACTCATTTTGACCAAGTTTTGATGCTAAGTTAGCATGCCATAGTAGGAAACATAACCAAGTGGATACATTGAGAAATAGGTTCATAGGTTCATACTAGGCTATCTGCCCAAGGGCATTTATAAGCCTAGCCCATAGTTATGTGGCTTTCGCCACCCCTTTAGTTTGAATAAAAACTATGCCTATCATTTTTCTGTGCCTCTGTCAAGCAGTGACACTGAAGTAATCCCTGGGGTATATCTGCGATCTCCCATCCATTGGTCAAGATTCCTCTTGAACAAGGCCAGCGAGGTGCTCTGCCTCACATGTACCGGGATTTTGTTCCACAGCATAGGGAGTCTCTGGGTGATGAATCTGTCCCTCCAGCACGTTCTATTTATAACCGTGTCAAGGTTTAAGTCTCCCGCCTTGTGGTTCTGAGGGATCTAGATTTTTTGAGGTGAAGCATATTCATCAAATCTGGGTTTGACATGGCCTTATATGTCAGGCACAGGTCACCTCTGAGCAAGCGGTATGAGACTGAATAGAGCTGGAGTTCTTTCAGTCGGGCAGCATAAGACATATTTTTGAGACCCTTTATCCTTTTGGTGAGGAACTTTTGGGGCCTTTCAAGCTGCAGCAGGTGTCTGGTCAGATACATTCCGAATGGGGCATTGTACTCAATCATAGGTCTAATGAGTGATGAGTACAGGGGGACGATGACCTCCCTTGATCTAGATGTGAATCCTTTCATGATCAGGTGGGCGATATAGAAGGTTTTCCTAACTACTTTAGCAACATGAGTGTCAAACGAAAGGTTACTGTCAACTTGGGTCCCCAGATCCCTGATGACTTTTTCTGTGCTCAGTGGATTGCCACCTATATGGTAGCTAGGGGTAACCTTGTTTTTCCCGAAGGGTATGACTATGCATTTTTTGGCGTTTAACTTCAGGCCATGGCTCTGGCACCAGTTATCCGTTTCTGTGAGGCCCTTCTGGAGGATATCTGTGTCAGATGTGTTTTCGACTATGGCGCCCAGTTTGCAGTCATCTGCAAACTTTGTCAGCCATAACCCTCCTGTGTTTGCTTGTACTTCAGAAAAGTAGATGCCGAACAAGAGTGGACCCAGGACTGAGCCCTGTGGGACACCACTTGTGACAGGCTTTGAGTCTGACATGGCTCCAGCAACTCTGACCCTGTGGGTTCTGTCACTTAGCCAGTTTGCAACCCATCTTGTGATGTATGGGTTTACATTCAAGCTGATGAGTTTTTCGATGATACCTGAGTGGGGTATTGTGTCGAAGGCCTTTGCCAGGTCAAGGTAGGCTGTATGGACTGCCTTTCCCTCATCAATGGCCTTGGTGACTGTCTCAAAAAGTCAACCAAGTTTAAGAGGCAGGATCTGCCTTTGACAAAGCCAAACTGGGTTGGATCCAAAGTCTGCAAGTTCCCTATGTCTTTATTTATGAGTTCCATTATGATCCTCTCCATGGCTTTGCAGATAAGGCTTGTCAAGCTAATGGGGCGGTAATTTCCAGGGTCTGTGGAGGCACCGCCTTATGAAGTGGGACCACAGTCGCCGTGCGCCACTCCTTGGGTACGTATCCTGAGGTGAGGCTAAGATTAAACAGCTGTCCTAACTGTGGGTTTAATTCCTCGTTGAGTTCATGAAGCACACAGCCGGGGACACCATCCGGTCCCATGGATGCTGTGTTTTTGCCTTAGTGAGGGCAGTTCTCACCTGGGCGTTGGAGATGTTTGGGGGCTACAATCCTCTGGAATAGATATCTCTCCTTTTGGGAGAAGTTTGCACTGAACCTGTCAGCCAGTATGTTAGCAATGTGTGTAGGTTCAGTAATTTTCACATCATTTTGAACTAATTCTGAGCATATCTGGGAGTTTCCTCCTAAGTTTCTAACATAGCTAAAGAAGGCCTTATGATTGTCTTTAGAGTCCTTGGCGATTTTTCTCTCAAAAATTGCCTTGGATGATTTTATGAGAGCTCTTAGTTTCTAGTTGGCTCTGTGGGATGCACTCCACCCAGTTGGCTTTTCTCCCTCTTAGAAATGTAGTCACATCTTACTTTAACCATTTGTCTAGCCTGGTTTGCTAATCCAATGGCCGTATGTCTTTTTATACAGATGCTGCAGTCACTTTGCCTTGGCTATTTTCCTGGCCCAGCTGAAGAACTAGGCACCAAAAGCTCAAGACAGTTTTAAAAGGTGCTACATTTATTCTCCAGTTTTCTACCGAACCCTGTCAAATCTCTGTGATGCTGGTCTATCTACTGGCTTTCTTCTGTTTTTTTTCCCAGCTCTGTGGGATGCACTCCACCCAGATTGGTAGAAATTCCTGCAAGAGAGTAAACACAAGGTAGTTGCCTGGGAATGTAGGGAGAAACTGTAACTAGCAAGAAAAACAAACAGGCCAAGTGTTACAGGGTGTGCTTTATTTTTCTGTTTCCCTTTGTTTCTCCCAACTGTAATTGTTTGTCCAAATGCATTTGATTGTTTATTTATCTGAGTAGAAGAATGTTTTTAATTGAAATTAACTCAGTCAGGTCAGGGATAGGGTCTTCCAGCATTTAACATTAGTTGCTACACTAGTTCTCTTTTTTCAGAATAGCATTATCATTTTGAACAAGTGGATTTAAGGCACAGTTTCAAAGACATGAAACTTGAAGCAGTAAAAGGAAAGGCAGCCTATTGTGTGTTTATCAAAGTGTTGCTGGTAAAACACTTCTTGACAGCATTACAGTAATCGTAAAGGTGGGTAGCAAGCCTCCTCAAAGTCTTGTCCACAAAAAAGTGATATCAAGTGGATAATCATAGGTCCCTTAAGGGGGAGAAGTAGCAGCCTGTACAGTACACTGGGGGCAGCCTTCACAAAGGAACATGCCACGGGCTTGGGGAGTAGGGGAAGAGAATCATTCATACTATTTTTCAATGTTTTCAGCAGCTCCACTTCATTGGTATACAGGCACGGAACAATGCACAGTTTATGCTGAGATTCACAAGGGCATATTTCCTCACACTTGTTACTGTTTTTTGTGCTGCACACTCTCTTTGACCAGGCTCATAGCTTTAAAACCTGTGTATAAGAACACAATAGTTGGCTTTTCTCCCAGGTAGTCCTACTGTGGGAATTTCATTGGAATCTTCCACTCCGGAAAAGCAAGCCACCATCAGACACTCACTCCCCTCTCTCTGTGACAAACTCCTCTAGTACTCAGGCCACCAATCCAACCAAGGTCATGTGGGAAGTATGTAATCAGGGCTCCATCTCTGTATTCCTTACAGAAAAGTGCACTAATACTTTCTTCGTGCCTACTGCTGTGTCTTATAGGTTCATAGGTTGGTACTACGGCCCTAGGGCCTATAGAAGCCTAGCCACAACAATTCCCCTGGCTATTTCTTCCCAGAATATTTACTTCCCTGGTCCCCTGTCTAGCAGGGTGACTGACGTGATCCCCGGGGTGAATTTCCTATCTCCCATCCAATCGTCAAGGTTCCTTTTGAAGTGGGCCAAAGAGGCGCTCAGCTTGACATGTACGGTCAGTCTATTCCAGAGTATGGGGAGTCTTCTGGGTCAGGAACCTATCCCTCCAGCATGTTTTATTCATTGTGATGGCCAAGTTTAGATCCCTGGAGCATGTGGCTCTGAGGGATTGGGATTTCTTTAAGTGTTGCATGTCCAACAGGACTGGGTTTGACATGGCCTTGTATGTTAAGCAGAGATTGCCTCTGAGTAAGAGATATGCGACAGACTATAGCTGGAGTTTTTTTAGACAGTCAGCATGGGGCATCTGCTTTAGGCCTGTGGTTCTTTCAGTGAGGTATTTCTGTCTTGTGAGGTACATACCAAACAGGGCGTTGTACTCTATGATAGGTCTAATGAGGGATGAGTGCAGTGAGAGAATGACCTCCTTTTTTCTGGATGAAAAGCCCTTAGCGTTAAGGTGTGCCACACAGAAGGATTTCCTGACTGTTGTGGCTATGTAGTTATCAAAGTTGAGACCACTGTCCACCTGTGTCCCTAAGTCCCTTATCACACTTTTGGTGTTTAGTGTACTGCCACTTATGTGGTAATTCATGGGTACATGTTTTTTTCCAAAGGGGATAACTATACATTTCTTGGCATTGAGCTTGAGCCCATGGCTCTGGCACCAAGCAGTCCCTTTTGTAGAATATCCACATCATTTGGGGATTAAATAATGGCTTCCAGTTTGCATTCATCTGCAAACTTTGTTAGCCAGAGTCCCTTAGTGCTGGTCTGTACTTCAGAGAAGTAGATGCCAAACATGAGCGGTCCCAGGACTGAACCCTGAAGTACTCTACTTGTCACTTGTCTGGAGCTGGATTTTGAGTCGGCTACTTTTACATTGTGGGTTCTGTCAGTAAGCCAGTTGGCAACCCATCGAGTGACGTAGGGATTAATTCCCAGCTTAGTAAGTTTATCTATGATTCCAGAGTGGAGGATGGTATCGAAGGCCTTGGCGAGGTCCAGATAGGCTGTGTGGACTGCCTTACCCTCATCCACGGCTCTGGAGACTGATTTGAAGAATTCAATCAGGTTGATGAGACAAGATCAGCTCTTTATGAAACCAAACTGGGTGGGGTCCAGTGTTTGAAGGTTGCCAATGTCTTTGTTTATAAATTCCATGATAATGCATTCCATGACTTTGCAGATCAGGCTCGTCAGACTGATGGGACGATAGTTCCTGGGATCCAAGGTGGATTCCCCCTTGTGGAGTGGGATAACTGTAGCTGTGCGCCACTCATTGGGCACAAAGCCTGAGGTGAGGCTATGATTAAACATGACACTTAGGTGAAGTGCCAGTTCATTTTGTAGTTCATGTAGTACACAGCCCGGGATGTCGTCTGGTTCGATGGATGCTATATTTTTAGTTTTGGAGAGCATGTTTTTACCTGTGTGGCTGTGATCCCGGAATCTGGTAATCTTCTGGTATTGAGATGGGCCCTTTAGGGGGTGAAGTTGGCACTGAATCGATCTGCTAGGATATTGGCAATATCCTTGGGATCAGTATATTTAATGCCATTCTGTTGTAGCCCAGAGCAGATCTGAGCATTGCCATTTAGATTCCTGACATAACTATAGAATGCCTTGTGGTTGTCCTTGGAATCTTTGGCAATTTTATTTTCGTAACTAGCTTTGGAGGATTTTATGAGGGATCTCAGCTTCTTACTGAGGCTGGTAAGGGAGTTTTTTTGCATCCTGGGATTTTCCGCTTTTCTGCAACAGTTTCTTCCTTCTGTTGTATAGTTTGTTTATGGCAGGGGACCACCAGATTGGGTTCCTTTTTTTGGAGGAGACCATCTTGGTTCTGTTTGGAATAGCATGATTCATGCATGAGTGGATGTGCTCGTACAGTTCCTTTGTCTAGGATTCAGCGGCTGAACTTTAGTTCCCGTCTGCATGGGTGTCATGAGGTTTGTCACTTCTGACTTGAGTAGCATAAAGTTGGCATTGGAGAAGTTTTTTATGGAGGTTTCCCTACTGGGAGGTGGGGATGGGATGTGGACGTCAAGGGTGATTAGCTTATAGTCAGACCTGACCAATGAGGGGATGACCACTGGTGTGGAGCATCGATCTTCCATGTTGGTAATGACCAAGTCTAGGATATTTGAGCCCCTTGTGGGACTATGGATTAGTTGGTCCAGGGCATTGGAATTTATGAATTCCAAGAACCGTTGTGCAAAGGTGTTGGTACCCGAGTAGTTTTCCCAAATAATGGCAAGGTAGTTGAAATCACCCAGTATTAGGGTGTTTGGTTGCATCTTAATATTTTCTAGTATGTTTAGAAGGGTGTAGTGAGAATCTTGGGGCATGATGGGGGATCTGGTGGGGGATCTGTAGCAAGCTACAATTTGGATTGCAGTCTTACCTAGTGTTAGTTGCACCTGTAGAATTTCAGATGCATTGTGTTGGGCAACTAGCCTGAAGGTGTGAATATCCTTGGTGAATATGGACACTCCTCTGCCTTTAGTGATTCTGTCCTGGTTTGGTGGTGAAAAGTGTGATAAGAGTTGTAACCTGGTATTGCAGGGGTGCCGTCTGGAGTCTTGAACCAGGTCTCAGTTACTGCACAGATATCCATGTTCTCCATTTTTAGGAGTGCCTCGAGAGAGTGCATTTTGAGGTTTAGACTTCTAGCATTGAGTAGCATTACCATTAGATTTTGCATGCTAATATCGGTTACGGTGGTGGTTTTGTCCTTTGAGCCTTTCCTAAAAAAGGCACTATAAGGGGTGGCAAGAGCCTAAGCCAGTAACCTAAAACCCAGGGGCAACAGGTGCAGACCATCTCTGGCAAAGCATTGTGGTTTGTCAATCATGTCGTCCCAGGCAGACAGATACTGGATTCCCTTTGAATGACACCAGAAACTTAGCAAATTGTTGAAGTCAATCATTTTGTCCTTATACTGTGGTATCATTCTGGGTGAAGGCAGGATGCTGCTCAGGGCTAGAGTCACACCTTCCTGGACCACATGATCCGAGAGCTCTTCCATGTTTCTTTTCATGTAGTCCAGGGAGGTACATCTCAAGTCATTCACTCCAACATGGACAATGACAGAGTCGTACTTTTACTTGTTGTGGAGGAACTTGAGTACATGTGTTATGTGGCAGATCCTGGCACCCGAAAGGCAGCTGACAGTAATTTTCTCCTTGTTCAGCCTGGTGAGTGGGACATCAGTGTGCCTGACTTTAGAGTCATCTATGTCTAAAGTGTTGGATACATTGTCTTGCCTTAGGGGCTGTTGTTTGGTGGCACACTGGTGTTTTGAACTATGTGTCACTTTGGTTGTGACTGGTGTTTGTTTGCGTTTCAGCTTCGGAGGTCCTTGTTGCATGGGCAGATTAATGTTAAGGGCCTCTGCATAAGTGGGTTTAGTGTTACTATGTGTGGATGTTGACGGCATGAGTTTTGAAGGGCTATGTGTTGCTTGAGGTGTAGTGCAGGTGTTAACCTTCTCCTCTTGACTGTCTAGCACAAACTTGGCTGGAGAGAGCTTTGTTTCCAGTTTGCCTATGTAAGTGCATCTCTCGCAGGTTGTAGTTTTGGGTGGTAGTAGTTTTGGGTAGTAGGAGAGGGTTGTTTGTGTACATGAGGCAATTGCTGCATTGCCCCAGTATGCCCACCCAGATTCACCAGGTGGACAGGAGAAATTACCGGAAGCTGACTCTTGGACATGCCTGGTTCGGTGTTTCTTTTGTAAAGTACAAAAGCTGTTTTCCCTTACCTTGGCAAGGTACTTTGCTGCAATTATAGGCTGTTTAGTGCCTACAATTAATTTCTCCTTATTAACAAGGAGAATTGAGTGCTTGTATCAGTTTAAGGCTTCCTAGTGCTTTCCAGCAGGTTTTAGAGCAAGTGCTAGTCACAGGGATTCAGATTTTAGTGCTACTACTGAGAAACCGGCTGGTTCTAAGGGAACATTTGAAGGGTAGACTTTCTGGCACTGGGAATAGTTTAAAGTGCTAGACTAATAAGCTAATAAAAGTGCAGGAGAGCAGAGAACTAGCAGATCTAAGGAAAAAAATTGAAGAGCACTGCTCAGAAGCTTACAGAAAATCCTGGATACAGCAAATCTGTATCTGGGCTACACTAGTTCAAGGAAAGGTAGGAAACAGTTTTTTTTTTTTTTTTTTTTTTTTTTTTTTTTAGTAGAAAGTAAAGAGACAGAAGATAATGAGATAATTCAATATGCAGAAGCTAAAGGGGTGGGCCCTTGCTAAGTTCTCACTATTAACAGTAGAATGAGCTGATGTAATGTGACTGGGGGGGAGTGTCCAGTATTAACCCTACACCAGAGGCGGGCAACTTAAAACGACCAAGACATAACACCACCACAAAAACAGGGTGGGTGGGAAAACCAGTTGTACAGATTACAGAGATATTAAATCAAAGGTGCAGACAAAAAATGAGAATAAACTTGTATCTTTTCTGAATATCACAGCAGGCAGTTAGTCAGTCTCTCCAACAGCTTGAGCAACAGGTATATCTGATTTAAGGCACATAGAGCAGAAAATAGACCCATTATCCAGGCAATACAGTTGCAGGGATGCCCTGCCCAGATGAAACCAGTTATGTTAACTTTCTCTCACTAAGTAAGCAGATAGGCCGCTAAACAAAGGATCTCGCTACAAACTGAGGTCAACACTAAAAGATATTAGCTCTATCACACAACAAAAAGGACAGTAAAAAAAACAGTTGTACAGATTACAGAGATATTAAATCAAAAGTGCAGACGAAAAATGAGAAGAAACTCTTATCTTTTCTGAATATCACAGCAAGCAGTAAGTCAGTCTCTCCAACAGCTTGAGTAACAGGTATATCATCAAACAGTTTTAGTTACATTCAATTTCACATTTACTACAGTGCTTAGATACTGAAGCACTGTACAATGAATAGATACAAATAACATATTCACTGAAGTACAGCCATAAAATTATAGATAAAATACTGTGATAAATTAGCTAAAATATACAGTCTAATACATAAATTGCATCTAAGATAATAAAACTCAAATCTTAAAAACCAGTGTAAACTTTGTGATGTCAGAAATCTATTTCATTTAAGTCATTTATTTACACAACTTCATCACATAAATAAAAATTATTCATGAATAACAGGTCCTCATTGCCATATACCACTCAACAGGCTGAAATAGTCTCAGATTTAATCCAGGTCACTCAAGCTTGAAATACTTGCTCGATAATAAAAACCCGCTAAACACAAATGCAATATCACTGCAAATCTAGTTAGGACAGCCATGTGAATGGATGCATTTTTTGCTGGTTTCCCGATCCTGGTTGTTAAAACTTGTGAAACTGAACTGTATAACCCTGTTAACTTTAAACTAGATTATGATAGAAATAACAGCATTCTCATAGCTGAGAAAATCTGAATCTTGAAGGGAAGAAAAAGGGATCTCTCCAGTACGCTTGCAAGAGAGTCTGGCTCGTCGATCGGCACACTGCATCCTGAGGGCGGCAACTGAACAATCAGCCATGGACAGCCTGGATAGAAAGTTTGATGCTGTCATGGCTGAATTACAAAAAAAAATAAAAGTCTCTTTTAGAGTTCTTGTCTAGAACAGACGTTATAGTGAATGAAATGGAATGGTCTCCTCCCAAGCACTCGGACCAACTGCATTAACACTGCACAGTTATTACGACTTTCCAGCAGTGGCTGGCAGCCTCTGAATTGTGGATAGAATACACAGAAGCCAAAGAGTTAGACCTACAGGACAACAGCTACTTCAAATACATATGATGAATGGGAGTCACTGAAGGGGTCAAACTGCCTGACTGCTTGTCATATGTAAAGCAAAAAATTATTAAGAAATTTAGACTGACAGAGCAGGACCTTAACGCAGATTATGCCCACAGTGTTTTTATCCCTCAGGTATAGATCTTCAGATTCTCTATACCAATAGTGTTAAGGTTTGCTCACTATATCATGAAGGAAAAGGTGCTCTCAGCTTTATGGACAATAGAGAAGCTCTGCACCATCAATGGGATAAAAGTTTGGGCAGATAACAGTTATGCTCCCAAGATGCAGAGGTGTAGTGTAGCCTTCAAAACCACCATAAATCTGTGCAGGAGGAGTAAGTGGAGGTGCTGGCTGCTGTATCAAGAAAGCTTAAATGCCTGGCTGCCTAGAGGCCCTTATACATTTGAATCACCGGAAGCAGCATCAAAGCACTTGCCTATCTATACTGCTTCATCCACCTCTGAGGAACAAGATGCTACAGCAGTGCCAATGAATAAGTATTTGGAGCTGCTTCCATTATTTAAAAGCAAGTTAATTCAACAGCAAAAAGCAGCTTTGCCGTTTAATTCTGAAAGGGCTGCATTTCCTTGCCAGGACACTTGAGCTGATTATCTGAACAGTTAAAAAAGGGGGTTAAAGATGGTATTTACAGGGACCTGGTAAATCTGGCCTACTCTGGGTCTGTTTATTGCCTGTAATGGTATTCAATCTGTTTATAGGTTCATAGATACATACTAGACTAATGACCACCAGGGCCTTTATAAGCCTAGCCATGCAATCCAACCCATTTGTGTCCCTATGTACCATGGACATTTATTGGGAAAGGGGGGTATGTTAATTAGGAAGTTTCTAGAGGTTATGCGAGGCTTGGTATGTTAGTTTGGGCATTACTGTCTGCCTCTGTTTGCCACAGACATGGGCTCAGATCTGGGGTGAATTTCCAGTTTCCCATCCCCTGCTCAAGGTTATGCTAAACTAGGATTAGGAATGAACACTGCTTCAATGGATGGTAGGGCATCAGGAGCTCCTTAAAACAGAATGGACTCTGGACATGCATGCCTTCAAACACCATCTCTAAAACTCTCAATGTAATTCAGTGCTTGTGAAGAAGCCAGAAAGGAGAAACGGGCAAGATACCCCATTAAGATGCCTAGCTACAGAATTTAGCACAAATTGCAACATGTCAGACTTGGTGTAAGAGAGACACAAATAAAATGCATTGCATTAGGTCACTCAAGTTATCACCAAAGAATGTACAACCATTAGTAAATCATGTGGTGGCAGAACGTGTTTAATACAGACATGGGGTGACAGCACAACTGAACAATGGTTTATAACTTGGCCTTGTGTGTCAGTCAGTTTTCAAGGATCACATTGAGATAACACATTGTGGTCACAAACTCCAGATTATGACACCCATAAACAATATGGGAAACCAAGTTAAGAGTTCTGGAGGATCACATGGTGGTTTGGTTTGGTAAGGAAACAGTCTTGGATGTTTTTAGTTTCAACCAGTTTACTTTCTTGCAAGTTAGTATGTTATCCAGACAGCCCAGAATGGAATCTGAGTAGGTCTCATGCTCCGGCAGAAAGGATAGGTATAACTGGGTATTATCTTCATAGCCTTAGTACTGCAGACCTGTTCTTTGAAGTAAATCATTAAGGTGCAGCATATAATTGGACCCAGTATGCATCCTTGTGGGACCATGCAGATGAGAGGGTAAACAGAGGAGGAGTTAATCCCCCAAACCACCATCTCAGTGTGTACCCTGAGAAGCACAAGGTAAACCACTCAAGGACTGTACCAATGATCCCACAGTAGGTCTCCAAGGCAGAAAGATCAAGGAGGAAAAGTAAAAAATAATTCCTGTGTTCCTTTCCCCCTAGAAGATAATTAATTACTCGACAGAGTGACATTAAGAGAGAGAGAGAGAGAGAGCATTCTCAAGGACGACTGGCTTTATGTATAGGCAAACTAGGTAGCTTAGGGTGCTGCTTTGCTCAGGGCACTTTTCCTGTCCTTTATTTGTTTGTTATTTTACTATATAAAGAAATGGGCCTGTTTCTTTACTTGAAAACGTAGACAACACCAGAAAAGATCCCCTACTCAAGTGGTGCATTTGGGGAGGTGCCGACTTTCTACTCCTTCTTATGTGAAGGCAAGGAGTAGAAAGCTCTACAAACTGATTGTTCAGAGACATGGGTAATCACTGTGAATGACAGCAGGAACAGTCAGCAAGAACATGGTGTAAGGTTTTTTTGTTTTAATCCAGGCAGGCATACAGATAAATGGCTAGTCAGAGCACATACTTGCATAGCAAACACAGTAGCTTTTGATGGTTTCTAATTTAACAGAAATCCCCATTCCTTTGACCTGTCCCTGATTTTGCAAAATGTTCCTGATTTTGCTTCATATTGTTGTCTTGTTCCTCATATTTATTTTTCTTGTAAATCAATAAGGATTACAGTCGGTCAATAATGCTAGAAATTAGAGTTTCATACTCTTCATGTTCATGAAATGTTCATGCAAAGCTTATTATTCTATTAACTTTTTAAGTCAATTAAAGTAATATTTAAGAAGACCCTGATTTGATCCTTCTTTCCATTGATATTTTTGTTTTGTCTCTGATTCTTAATCCTTAAAAGCTGATTCACTAGTTAGGGATGTGGGAACTCGTGCAGACAGTAATCTAGCCTTCGACCAGCGTGTGTCCATGGTAATAAGAAAATCTTTCCGTGTTACTCATCTTATAAGCAAGAGCATGGCATCTACCTCCAGAGAAGTCATCATATCACTGTGCTCAGCCCTCATCAGACCCATAATAGAATATAATGCTCCCTCTGGTATGCACCTGACCAGAAACATGCAGCAACTGGAACAGCCACAAACGCTTCTTATAAAAAGAATACAGCGAGTAGACACAATGTCCTACGCTGAGCACCTCAAAGCCCTGTCACTCTACCTGGTATCTTACAGATTTCTGAGAGGTGATCTCTGCCTGACAAAAGGGCATCCCTGGACCCTGTTTTGATGAACCTTTTGCACATCCCCAAAATAAACAGAATCAGAACTACTAGATTAAAAGATCTAAATTTTGCTTGTAAAATAAATAGGACATGTTGGAGAGACAGATATGTTTCTCAGAGAATTCTTATTCTCTGGAACAGGCTTCCCATCCATGTGAAACTGAGTTTCTCACTATCCCTTTTTTAACTGCAACTTGGACAAATGGGATGGGTAATTTGAAATTCACCCCCATCTGGATCCTAGGTCCCTGATGGACAGAGACAGTCAGTAAATCATCACCTCTATAAATCAAATTTGTGGGCCTCATTTGAGTTGTACGGCTAGGCTTATAAGAGCCCCTAGTGGTTGTTAGCCTAGGATATACAGTGGATATAAAAAGTTTACACACCCCTGTTAAAATGCCAGGTTTTTGTGGTATAAAAAACTGAGACCACAATAAATCATTTCAAAACTTTAACCACCTTTAATGTGACCTATAACATGCACAATTCCATTGAAAAACAAACAAATCTGTTACAGGAAAAATATAAAAAATAAAAAAATGTACAATAAGCTGGTTGCATAAGTGTGCACACCCTTAAACTAATACTTTGTTGAAGCACCTTTTGATTTAATTACAGCATTCAGTCTTCTTGGGTACACACCTGCCATCAATTAAAGAGACTCTGAGTAACCACAAATAAAGTTCAGCGGTCCTAGTAGGATTTTCCTGACATTTACTCAGTTGCCTGCTACAGCAAAAGGCATGGTTCGCAGAGAGCTTACAAAGCATCAGAGGGATCTCATTGTTGAAAGGTATCAGTCAGGAGAAGGGTACAAAAAATTTTCCACAGCATCGGATATACCATGGAACACAGTGAAGACAGTCATCAAAAATTGGAGAAAATATGGGACAACAGTGACTTTGCAAAGAACTGTATGTACCTCCAAAATTGATGAAAAGACAGTATGAAAACTGGTCAGGGAGGCTGCCAAGAGACCTACAACAACACTGCAAGAATTTCTGGCAAGTACTGGTTGTGTACTACATGTGACAACAATCTCTCATATTCTCCATATGTCTGGGCTATGGGGTAGGTTTGCAAGATGTAAGCCTTTTCTTGCACAGAAAAACATCCAGGCCCATCTAATATTTTCAAAACAATACATCAAGTCTCCCAAAAGCATGTGGGAAAATGTGTTATGGTCTGATGAGACCAATGTTGAACATTTTACCCACAATTCTAAAAGGTACATTCGGCACAAAAACAACACTTCGGATCACCAAAAGAACACCATCCCCACAGTGAAGCATGGTGGTGGCAGTGTCGTGCTTTGGAGTTGGTTTTCTTCAAATGGAACTGGGGATTTAATCAAGGTGGAGGGAATTATGAACAGTTCCAAATACCAGTCACTTTTGGGTCAAAACCTTCAGGCGTCTGCTAGAAAGATGAAGATGAAGAGGAATTTCACCTTTCAACATGACAATGACCTCAAGCATACATCCAAATCAACAAAAGAATGGCTTCACCAGAAGAAAATTAAAGTTTTGGAATGGCCCAGCCAGAGCCCAGACCTAAATCCAATAGAAAATCTGTGGGGTGACCTGAAGAGGGCTGTGCACAATAGATGTCCTCACATCTGACAGATTTGGAGCACTTTTGCAAGAAAGAGTGGGCAAATATTGCCAACTCAAGATGTGCCATACCGATAGTCTCCTACCCAAGAAGACTGAATGGTGTATTTAAATCAAAAGGTGCTTCAACAAAGTATTAGTTTAAGGGTGTGCACACTTAAGCAACCAACTTATTGTATATTTTTTATTTTTTATATTTTTTCCCCTAACAGGTTTGTTTTTCAATTGAATTATACAGGTTATAGGTCACATTAATGGTGGGACAAGTTTTGAAATTATTTATTGTGGTCTCATTTTTTTATATAACAAAAACCTGGCATTTTAACAGGGGTGTGTCAACTTTTTATATTCACTGTACCTATGAATCTTTGAGCTTATGATTCTTAAGTCAATACGTTGAGATCTATAAACATCTCCTAGTTTGTCTCATATTTTTAATTCGTTCATTGGAAAAATGTAGTGATATCAATTGTGAAGTGCTCTAGTCACGAAATTCTACAGACATTTGAGTTTCTGACTTCATACCCCTCATAAAATGAATGCTCTGCAAGTACGTTATGCTATTGACTGTCCAGGTATGTAACAGCAGTATTTAAATTCTGTCCCTGATTGTAGGGCCATTTTTTTCTACAACATTTTTAGGATTACCCATGACTCGTTATCTAACAAGTTGAGAAAGCGATTTTATTATTAATTTAATTTTTATTTTACAAGAATCAGACAAGTGTAATGCAAAGAGACAATGTATCTGTAATTGCAAGGGGTTTCAGAAGAAAATGACTACTACTATTCGCTCATTATTCTGGATTTTCAAGATTAATGTGATTTGTGTGAAGCAACTTGAAATACTTGAATGTAAGGCTATTGTTTGTGTCAACAGTGCTGAAATTCATTACATGACCATCACTTTTTATTGGGTCTATATTATATTCTCGAAAGCCGACAATGTCGAATCTGACATTGTCGACATGAGAATATCGAACGCTCAGAATCTCGAGCGTGTAAACGGAAATCTCCATAAGGGGAGATTTCCATTTACTGCAATGTGTTGGAGTTGGTATATTTAAGTAGCGGGGGTGTGGGGGTGCAGGGAGGCTTGCCCCCCTGCTTAAACCCATTAGGGTACTTTTTTTTTGGTCTTTTTATAAGGTCGATGTTTGAAGACATCGACCATATGGTGTCGACCATATGCTGTTCGATGTTTTCTAACGTTGATCTTATAATATAGACCCTTTTTATCACAGTGAGATGTCTGAAGTTGACACAGAAGTGGCTATAACTGCTGGGTGATGGTGGTGGGAACTTCTCTTATGGATGAAAGTAACTGACTAATTTATTCTTCTCTTTTTCAGGTTGGAAATCAGGCACCTACAAGTCAGAGCCAGATCTCAGCAGCCCATTCACTTCCATCTGATGGATCTCATTAGCCCATTCATTTCCTGGAGAAGTAAAAGTCAGGTGGTACAGAGTGGGACAGTCGCAGACCCACCAAATACCCATCCAATCCTAATAATGCCTTACCCCTCATGGCAGCCCTTTTGTGCTCCAGTACTTGCTGTCACTCATGGTAGGTGTGTCCATCCACAAACATATATTCTCTGACTAGTGCTGCGTACCAGCCATGTGCTTGATAGCCACACATTCCATGGATATAACACCTAGTGCGCCCTCTAAGTGTTATCTAAATGACAAGCCAGAGCCTCTTCTCTTCCTCACTCACTCCAGGATGGGATAGCTGGCAATGGCCACTCAATGCCATTCTCCTTAGCCCATCCTCTTTAGTGCCTACGCTGTAAATTTAACACCAGTCATCTGGGTCACAGTGAGAGCTTCACCAATGTGTACTGTGGTGGGCTGAACTCCGTTATTTTCAATTTATCTAATTATTACTCATCTTTCACAGTATGTATTGCTAAGTTTAAAGAATATGAAGAAATATTTATTACGTTTTACAAATACTTCAAAACTTAAAATATTCTTTAGGATTTAGAAACTCTATTTTAATCCTTCAACATTTTTATTAGCAAACAGTGTAAATTCAGCACAAACTGAAATTAAACCGAAATTCAAGCAAGGCTGTCCTTTATTTCTGTATCTGTTCAACTCATGTATAAAACCACTGCTCTGTGTTTTGTTAAAGAATGCTCATATTTAGTTACCAATTTTTGATTACTTGGCTGTAAATAATACAACATTTGTGGAAGAAGCACTGTATATACCACCTGTCTGAACTTGGACATTACTATTAACCTCTCTTTTTCCCATTTTCTACATGGGGTCAGAGTGTTTTATCAACTGTTGCAATCTCTGTCAATTCAGTGCCACTTTCTTACCTTCTTCAGCAGTCATGCCTGACTGTTGCAGGTCCTCTCTCACACAATCCATCAATCTATTTGCTGGCTGCCCTGCTTTCCTCTTGCCTTCTTCTTGTTTATCCCAAATCTTCCTCACAAGATTGTCTTCTGCTTTCCTGCACACGAGGATGAACCACCGTAATCTGTTCTCTTTGACCTTCACTGCAATCAGTGTTACTAGCGTTCCTGCTCTGATGTTCTCATTTCTTCATGTGTCCTATGGAGTACATTCCACCACCCATCTCAGGCACTTCATCTCCATCACCTCAAGCTTCCTCAACTACTCCGTCTTCACTGCCCAGTACTGGCCATACCACTGTTTTGTACAATTTACTTTTGAGTTTCTTTGGCATTCTTCTGTCACACATTAGCCATGCAAATCTGTGTTAGTTGGCTGAAGTCACACTAATCTAGCTTTGATCTCTTCATTCAGACTTCGCTTCTCCTCAAGCATCCCTCCCAGATACCAACAACACAGGGCAGAAAATCCTTGAAGATAAAAACACAAACCAAACCAAATTTGGGGTCCCCAAAGTTGAGATCAGGAAACCAATGCAAAAACTGGGATATATTTTACAAATAAAGAACCAAATAAAAACATAAAATCACCAAATATTTTATTCACTCGAGTCAAGCATTTTCTTCCCTAAGTGAACAGAGCCTTCATCAGAACTACTATTCAAACCATTCCAATCAAATTTATACACTTTTTACCATGGTCATATGACAACCTTTCAAATATCAAATCTATTTAATCATATGATTAAAGACCAAATATAAGATGATATCATATAAACATTGTTAATAAACTTCACATAAATGATAATACAAACATCTAATATAAACATAATTTAATATTATACTATGTGACTATTAAATAACTATTAAAATTCACACACATCCAACATACTTAATCATTTAGAGCTTAACTGCATGTAATTTAAGCAGTCTGCTTAAAGAAACAGCATCGTTAAGACCAGGGTGTGCACTAGCATTTATTCTAGTTTGCCAAAAAAGCTCACAATAATTGAGCCTATAGTCCCATGGCTCCCCTTTAGGACTGAGTTGAATTTGTTCTAAAACAAAAAAATAGATATTATTTTTACAGGCTAACTTACCTTTATACAATGTATTATTAAAATATGAGCTACTAACATCGTAATAGTGTTCATATAGTCATCTTTTTAAGGCTAGCTCAGTTTTGACTACATAACATCCATGGCAGTAACCACAAAATGCAATGTACACTACACCTGTAGAATTGCAATCACAGACATAGTTCAACTTGAACTCATAAATGTGACACTTGAGCTTCAAAGTCTGTCCTTCAAAAACATACCTTGTCAAAAAGCACATTTCATCCTACCCTTACCAACTTTATTGACCCTAAGGGCATCTTGTTTAGTATTTCCTCTTTCAAACATCTCCTTAAGATTAAGATACCTTTTATACAAAAACTGTAGACTGTTACCTATGAATTTGTTAGTAATAATATCGTGTTCAATCAATATCCAATTGTTCTTAATAATCTGTTTGGTGCAGTAGTTCTCACTACCATACTTAATTACCATAGTTTGTTCAAAATATTTTTGTACATTGTCATTATATAATCTATTTCAACATCATTTGTTATTGTTTGTTTGTGTGACCTTTTTACCCTTTAGTTTGGATGTTACTTGGGATATCTTGCAGGCATCTGTTTAAGGGCATCAGTTGGGTTTAAAGACCCTGTGTCTTTTTAACTTTTGCTCTGTTTTTGCCATACAGCTTTCTTTCCCTCTCTTTCTTGTTCTGTTTCCTTTTATTTCAATTTCTACTTCAAGCTCTTACATTGTTTCTTTATATTCCTTTTTTACTTTTCATTTTTTTTTTATTTTACTATTTAAAAACATGTCTTATACTATTTTTTAAACACTATTGACCATAAGATTGATTTCCATAAAATTCCATCATTGTTTGTTCTTCTCATAATTTCTTACTCTCCAGGTTTATTTATTTATTTTTTTCTTACTAACTTTAGCAATTAACCTTTTTATTCCTTTTCCTTCTTTTATTATATTTTTATTCTTACCTGCTCTTGCCTGCACAGCTCTGTGGTCATAACATTTAGCAATTTCCACACCTCCTTCTATTTCTTCCATTCCATTCCAACATATTTCATAATCTATCCCTGTTATAAATATCCCTTTGATAAGTCCTTCCACTTTTTTCCTACCTGTAATCCTCAATATTTTAGAACTTTCTTAAATCCTTCCACATTTTGTGTTACTTTCTCTTTCTCCTTCCTTAAATTACAGTTAAAGTCTCCTACTACAACAAATATATTAACCAAATCATATCTTTTAAGACTGCAACCATACTTCCTGTCATATTTTTGTATCCATAAACTAAAAATAATCTTATACATTGTACTCCTTTTCTTATATCACATCACCATCCTACCTGGTATTAGTATTGTAACATCTAATATTTAGATTTCTTCATTTCTTATCAAAATCCTTATGCCTAAACAGACTTCATGTCCTATAGACCATATCATCTTGTTTCCCTACAAGGCCTCAGTTCTATCCCTTTCCTCTTTTTTAACACATCTTGTATCTAAAAACATATAATTTCAGCTTTCACTTTCTTAAACTATCCAATTACCATTACCTCAATGTTGTTTGTCTTTCGTTTTTTCCTGGTAAGGGGTCGCCACAGCGGAACTCCAGTCCACTAATAATTGGCGGTAGATTTTTATGAAACGCCGAGGTGCAAGCTCGATGCCCAACCTTCAACGAAGACACGCCCATTTACGCACGCATGTCTTTCGAACGCTACCCAACCATGGGGAGGACATGCATACTCCACACAGAAGGCACTCCCAAGCCAAGCCGAGAATCGAACGGGAGAACCTCTTGCTGTGAGGTAACAACGCTACCGCCGTACCACCGCAGCAATCCCAATTACCATTACCTCAATATAATTTCCAATACAGTTCACGTTAAGATTTAGTATTTTACATCATCCCTTTCCTTTTTTGCCTCTATTTTTTCAACTAGTATTTTTCTTTTCCTTCTTTGTATCCCCTTTCCTATTGATTTTTCATTATTTTATTCGTCTTCTCCTTTGTCAAAATCCCTTCCTCTCCTTCTTTACTTGACAGTAGTTCATAGCTATTCTTTTCCTGAATAACAATATCTTTTTTCCCAATATGTAATTCCATTTCTTATGAATTAATTATATGTTCTTCTTCTTCTATATTGTCTTCCACAAAATTATCTATCTCAGCTTATTTGCCATTATTTTAAATATTTTCTTCAGTTATTCCTTTGTTTTGTAACATAGGACAATCAAACCAAAAATATCATTGGATATTACATTTACTACACTTTGTTTCACAAGTTTTAGCTGTATGTTTCCTCTCCCCATATTGCCTGCATCTTCTTTATTTCACAGGCCTGTAGTAAATGTCTTTCATCTCTGCACACACACACACTCACACACACACACACACACACACACACACACACACACACACACACACACACACACACACACACACAAACACACACACACACACACACACACACACAAACAAAAAAAACAGGCCTTTGGCTGGCCCCAGTATCTCACAATCCCTCTTTTTCCATTAACTATCAAATACCTTTTTTATAACATGCACTTCTTACAAACAGATAAGAAAAAAAAACTTAATTTCAATAATGTCAGCGTCAGGAGATCTGAACTGTACATGCATTTTATTTTTACATTGTAGTCCAAAATTCAAAATATATATATATATATATATATATATATATATATATATATATATATATATATATATATATATATAAAATATATATATATATATATATACACACATATGTATAGTCCTATCATGGTGCATGTAGTCCTATCATGGTGCAGTGTCTTCTATTCTTTCTACCTCAGGCATGAGTTTTTCTAATAAACCAAATGTTTCAAAAGTCACTTCACCAAACTCCCCAGTGCCCCAGTGTGTTAATGCTCTTATGTCTTTTATACTAAATCATAAGGGCAAAAGTATACTGGTCAAAATGTCACACCTATTTTAATGAAAGTCAGTCTTTATTATTATTCCTTTTATTTATGTATTAGTCTTTGTTTTAATTTTTACCACAGGCTGTGCAATTCTGAGTTGCTCACTTACACTCTGTTGATGTATACTTCTGTACGTTACCACAGCTGCTTTTCTTCCCATTCTTACAGCATCAGCATAAGATTTTTTCATACTTTATTGCTGATGTGTACCTTTAAAACTAGATAATCCAATAGCCACACACACACACACACACACACACACACACACACACACACACACACACACACACACACACACACACACACACACACACACACACACACACACACACACACACACACACACACGTGTCTTCTACTCCTTTATCCCCAAAATCTACTGCTTTTCCTGTTGAAACTAGCATTTCTTCTGCTTCCATAACTTGGTCAGATAGTTCACACCACCTTGCTTCTGCTCTATTTTCTGGTTCACTTTGCTCTATTAAAAGCAGTAAATCCTGTGTTGGTGATCTACTTATTTCAAACTCTGTTACAGTACTTTCCTCAATTCTAGCAGTTTCAGTCACCTCCCAATCTGCTTCTTCCAAAGCACACACTGCTCCATTTCTCATGGCATCCTCCATACTGGATTTCTTAACACCAATTCCGCAGGAGCCCTCTTTTGCCACCTAGTGGCTGTGATGTGAAACAGCAAGATGAATGAGTAGGCGAAGCTCCTCAGTGCGATGGCCAAATTTGCCCTAGTCAGTATAAATAACAAATAACACTTCTCGCCTCCCTTGAAAAAAATGGGCCCTAGCCTAGTGGGAGCAAATTGGCCAATAAAAAGTATAAATAAATAAACCTCTATAATGGTCCAAATATAACACTGCGAAGATCACGCATTTCAGCCAAAAACACTTGCATACATACAAGACTGATGTCTTTGTTTCTGTGGCTCATCATTGAAAGAAAAAAATAAAATAAAACTTACATTTGGTAGAGATTCGATGAATGAGTGAATGTTTGCTGCCTTGGCTGCAGCTATCACTTCTTCCTGTGCCACCTGTCTGGTGTTATCACCGTACTTGATGTTGTCTGCAATACTGCAATCAAACAGCACAGGTTCCTGTGATACAATACCCATCTGTGCCCTTATCCACTCAATGTTTAACTGCTTTATGTCTTGATTATCCAAAACCTGAAACGATAAAAAGTTTGAATGTTGTATTAGAACTATGCACTGACTTAAGAAAATGATGGCAAAGGAACAGCTTCCAACTATATCAAAATCTGAGCTTAATTACCTACCAGAAGTCAACAAACAGTAATTAAAAACTAGCATTTGTTTCTTTTTATAGGCAAAAAATAATGTTATCTAAAAATAAATTTACTAGCAAACTAACAATGTAGTGTCACTTTTTCAAGGCCATATAATTTCATATGGCCAAAATATATACTTAACTTCTTGTTTATCTAAAAAATCTGGTAATTCAAAGAGTACAGTTAAGTAAGAGCAATTACCAAAACAGCAGATTCCTGTAGCAATACTCATAACAGGTTCCTTTTCCCCATTGTGAACTAGCCTGATATTCCAGCAATTAAAGATTCCCCTTATGTAATCCAATAAGTATTTCTTGCTGCTGCAAATTCATCAGTTGGCACGAGATTATTAATAAAGTACTTCAGGCAGGTGATAATGTTAGTTACTCTGAAGAAAAAATCTTAGTGAAACATACAGAGCTCAAAAAAGCAGACATGGTCATAACTGTAACATGGCAAGCATACTCCAACTATGTACAAGTGGTGTCCTTCCGATTACGTGATTTTGTGGAATCCCAATCCTTAATCACATGCAAAGTGAAGCAAACAAAGGTGGGTACTCTACAGGACACTCTCCCTCAGACATCTGCTGTCATGATAAACTACTTTCCTTAGGGAGATTGTCCAGTAACATTATCTGGTTATTTGGATAGAATCCTCAGGCTTTTGGACTAATCCAAATTGGTGGACGAATAAAGCAGGATCTCCTCTAACACTGCTGTCCCAAAATCTTTCCTGACTCTAGACCAAATGACTACTTGGCAGCATTTTGTACTTGTGAATATTGATTCAGCATCTTACAGGTTTTGAATTAAAAAAAAAGTTAAAATAAAAATATAGACACACGCACACACACACACACACATATATACATATATATATATATATATATATATATATATATATATATATATACACACACACACACACACACACACACACACACACACACACACACACACACACACACACACACACACACACACACATATTTACAGATATATATATTGGTAGATAAAGGTAAACTTTGACATATTCAGTTGGTCAGTCTTTTTGACACTCTACCATCTGCAAACAGCTTCTTAGTTGCCTTTACACATTCATTACAGAAATCACTATCACTCTGAGCACATTCATTATACGCAGCTGTTTTTCAATGTAGAAGGAAAGACTGACAGCTGGATGAACACATTTAGTGAAACAGAAGGCACCACTCTACGCCTAAAACAGGGATATGTCTTCACAGGAGTGCAGCTCTGGAAATCACTATATAAAGCAGTTTTCACAATAAAACATAATGCTGAGGAATTATTTTGGTGAAGACAATACCTCTGAAAAGGGTGTTTCCAAAAGAGGGACGCCAATTCCATGAAATCAATTGAATCAAAAGGAAGCAAAGCTGCTATAACATAAAATTCAATTTCAAAACAGGCTTGAGAGCTCAGTATGGAGGCCTGATATATGAAAACACATAACTGCACAACCTTGAAGTCACTGAAGCATTAGACAGAGGCATGCACTACAGAAAAATGTTTCATGGGGACATGAACAAGATGGTGAGCAGTTAACAGCACGTTTTTTTAGCTCTGCTTCATTTTAACAACTTTGACAGGATTTTTACTAAAAAATTAACTAGAATGTTTCAAAACTTGATGGATTTATAGTTGAACACCTACTAAAAGATTTACTACAAAAAATAACAAGTTTGAAACTCTTTTAATTGCTTTTTCCTGTCAAGAAAACTAGAAATAATTAATTGTTTCGGAATGAGCCACACTAATCCCAGTGTACAGGACAGTACAATGAAGAAAGACATGCAGGCAGTCAGTATCTGTACAGATAGATAAATTAGAAAGCAAAATGGACAGTTTTAAAGAGGAATGTAAAAATTAAGTTGAAGTGCTGAGTGAATCTCTTAAACAAGCATCACAAATCTCAAGTATAGAAGAGGCAATGTCTGATTTTGATAGATTACCTGAAAATAAGAATAGCACTGAATTTCTTCTCATGTCACTCAATAAGTACCGTTATGACTCTGTCATAGTCTGTGTTGGAGTGTATGACTTGAGACATCTCTCTCTGGACTATATGAAGAGAGACATGATGGAATTCTCTAATTATGTGTCCCAGACAGTATGTCCCTATACCTAAACAGTATCCTACCCTCACTTAGGACGATGCCACAGTATAAACAAAAAATGATTGACTTCAACAATTGGCTTAGCTTCTGGTGTCAGTCCAGGGGACTGCAGTACCTGCCAGCCTGGGAGGATATGGCAGATAGACCTCTCTGCTTTGCTAGAGATGGTCTGCACCTGTCCCCCCTAGGCAAAGGCCTTTGCCTCCCCCATAGTGCCTTTTTTAGGCAATGTCAATGCAACAAATTTTCCAATGTAACAAAATCTAATCGAGACAAACTCAGGGTCGTGCTGCTTAATGCTAGAAGTTTAAACATGAAACTTCACTCCCCAGAAGCACTCCTCACCTCGGAGGCTGCTGACGTCTGTGCAGTTACCGAGAATAGGTTCAAGGCCCTTAACAGCACCCCGGCTGTGTAAGGCTACAATGTCTTCCACACATTCAGATCTCAAACTGAGAGTGAAGGAACCAAAGGAGGAGGTGTATCCATCTTCATTAAAACCAAATACACTTTGAGTCTAGTCAAACAGCATGACTCTCTCAAAATACTCCATGTTCAACTGACTATTGGAAGAGTACCATACCGCATCATTGCTAGCTTTAGATCCCTCACCATGAACTAGGATAAGCACACCACCTACCTCGAGTTACTGGAATCCCTCACCATACAGCCCAACTCGTTAGAAATGGGAGATTTCAGCTATCCTTCCATAGACTGGGGGGAAATACATGGGCAAAAACATGCTCATCCAGAGGTTCCTGGACTTTGTTAACACAAATGCTCTGGAACAGACTCACAGGAACAAAAAATTCCCTACAAATTACAATATTGACAGCACCCCCCCCCCCCCAAGTTCCAACCCAGTGGAGCGAAACTTGGGAACACAGGTTGATAACAATCTGAACTTCGACCACCAAGTTTCCACAGTGGTAAGGAAAGCCTTCTATGGAGGGTACCTCATAACAAAGGGCATAGCATCCAGGTGAAGGGATGTTATAAGTCCACTGCAGTTGACCCTTATCAGACCTCTAATAGAATATAATGCACCCTTTTGCATGTACCTCACCAGACACTTGGAGCAGCTGAACAGACCTCAGATTTTTTTCACTACGAAAATACAGGGACTCCAAACCATGACCTACTTGGACAGGCTGAAAGCCTTGTCATTTTACTTTGTATCTTATAGGCTGCTGAGAGGTGACTTGTGCCTGGCCTATAGAGCAATCTCCAACCCTGCCTTAATGGAAATGCTGCACGTCCACAAGTCAAATGGCTTCTCTCTGCAATACATTTCCTATTCACTTAAAGCACAGCTCTTCACTGACCCTATTCAAATGCAGCCTAGGTAACTGGATGGGAGGCCGCAAATTTGTCCTTGAAGTGGCACCTATGTCCCTCATGGACAGGGGTAGCCAGTGTTGATCACAGACCCACTCTGTTCATAAATTTGTTCTGCAAACTACCCAAAAAGAACAAATGGGGATACATGGGATTAACATGGTTAGGCTTATAAAGGCTCTAGAGATGCTAGCCTAGTAACCTCCTATGAACATATGAACCTATCAACAAAACAAACGTAGATCTAATCAATCCGAATATACACAAACAATATAGAAATCTAAGCACCATTATAAATCTAAACACAATAGTTCTAAAATGTGGGGACATTTACCTTAACCCAGGGCCTACCATACATACTTTTGTCCATATACTCATTTCTGGAGCAGCCCTTCTAGATTAAAACTACGTCATATACACGCCCATAGTATGCAGAATAAAATAACAGACCTGCATAGCTGGACATCTCTCTGCTCCCCTAACATTACTGCAGTAAAAGAAACCTGTCTTAAATCACACAGAAAAGATGAAGAAATGCTGCCTCACGACTACAATATAGTCCAAAATTATACTAATAAAATAGCTGGTGTAGTAGACATTTTATTTTCAAACGCTTTTGACCTCACAGTGCACCCCATACAAACACCACACATTGATAAGGTTGAAACCCTACTAACTACACTAACTCAAAAAAGTCATTTAAACATTCTGCTGCAGATTAATCAGGCTCCATGGGCACAGTATGTTGTCTAATGACTTTAGTAATGACTGGTCGAAGTGTACGTATAAAGCTATTCACCCCAGTATCACTCTATATAAATGAACACAGCTGAGGCACAATCAAAAGAATGGATAACGTTATTGGAAAGAAAAGCATCAACATTATCAGTGCTGGAAGTATGCCTGACACAAATAGTGTTTAGAAACCAGTCTTTGACATATGGAAGTATAACAAAATCGATGGAAACATCCAGTAGAAAACAGTCAGAAATACAGCAAACTGTGATAAGGAAACTTCAATGCAGAAAGAGAGCCAAATCAAAACCTGGACCATTGCTAACATCAGACATAAAAAGATGATGTCCACCAGAGATAAAGCATGGAAAAATGGCATTTAGAAAACGATAACAAGCGATCGGCAACAGCATTATCTCTTGCAACACCTAACTAAGAATATACTTTTGAAGTCTAATCCAAATTACTGTACTAATCTAGAGGGAAAACAGTAAAGTTCCAAAACAGGTTTGGTCATCAGTCAGACTTGTTCACCCTGGTAAAAAATCACAAACGTGCCTTTTCTGAGCTGAAACAAAGTATAACATAGCATGGAGATGGATTTAATTAATTCTTCATAAATGATCCCGACTCCCTTGATATACTCACTTTGCATAATACAGCAATAAGAAATGTAGACAGTGTCACTACTCCATTTTTACTTATAAGAACTCCTACCAGCATGATAAAAAAATTCAAAACATTAAACCCAACTCTCTTGCAGCAGACAACCCTCCTGTAGAATATCTCAAAATAGCTACAGATACCACTGCATATCCAATATCTATATTTATAAACTGCTCTCCAAGATTCTACAGTCCCAAAACTACAGAAGCAATCATATCTTGTTTCCTTACATAATGGTGGCAAATATCTTGAGCTAGCAAACTAGCCACCTCGTCCCCTCTATCTAAAGTACTTGAAAAGTGTGTTCATGTGCAATCAATCAGCTACCTAACCGCCACACCATCCACAACATTCCAAAGTCACAATTCATGTGTATTAAAAGAATCAGTTCATCTGAACAGGAGTTTGAACATGCCAGACAAGATTTGTGTAAAAGGTTCTTGGATAGGGGATATAGGGAATCAGATATTGCTATTGCCAGTGATTGGAGTACTGCTCAAGACAGGTGCACATTGTTGGAGTATAAACAACGTAGGACAACACAAGAAGGTCAAAATCTTAGGTTCGTGACAACCTATGGATGTAACAAAAACGTCATTAGGAATGTGTTAAGATAGTCATTGGAATATACTTTTGGCCAATGACGAACTTAGGGAATGTTTGGGCCCCAGATGCCAATTATCCTATAGACGTGGGAGAACTTTGAGTGCTCATTTTTCGCACTATAAGCATAAAGAGAGTGGGGGAGCAGTATATAAACAAATGACTATGACTGTGGATAAACTATTGGGAATGTACCCATGTGGATACTGTGGGTCAGGCCAATTTGTGAGCAAACTGAAACAATTTACTAGTGCTAACACCAGCAGGGTATATGATCTCGGGGTTTTTGGAAATTGTGCCAGCAGTTGGATAGTATATTTAGCCACATGCAAATGTTCTGCTTTTTATGTGGGCCAAACCTCTCGCTCATTGAGAATTAGGATGTCGGAGTACAGAAGTGACATCCAAAATAAAAGGGAAACAAATGCCCTATACAGACATAGTACCAAAAATGCCAATGCTGAATTCAGGTTTATGATCACTGATAGAACTATTGGAGAGAGAAGTAACCAACAAGGCTGGCATACTATCCTTAATCACAAAGAAAAATATTGGATCATTAATTTAGGAGTGCTTTTTTTCCTCAGGACTCAATGACCACTTATGAAGGACATCACAGACTACTATGTTTACCTTGGGGGTGTTCTATATATGTGTATACATATTTTTTATATATATTACATGCTAATATATAGTACAATGTTTTATATATAGCACAATTTTTGTATTTACACATATGTAGTTTGCTTATAAGTTTACATCTTTTTTGTAGGCATAGGCAGGACACCACAGATTATGGTGCTTTTTTCTGTTGTATTTCATTCATGTATAATAAAGTTGTTATATATATTACACTTTTGTATATATATATATATATATATATATATATATATATATATATATATATGTTGTTTTTTGTATGTTTATATATGTACAAATAACTTTTTCATATGTATTTTGTTATCTACATATCTATAGGTATTATTGTCACAAACTATGGATTTTATTCATTGCTTTATATTCATTGTTTCATATACAGTTTTTAAGTCTTTGCTATTTCTGGGTTGGACCATGTCTGTCATTGGTTGGGGGTGTGTATAAATAGCTTTATCATGGATATTTTGGTGATGCTGTTTCACTGAAGAAGGCCGGGTAGCCGAAACCAGTCTGAATAAAGTATTCCATGTAAAACATACTAGATTTATGTCTACAAGTGCTTTATGTACTCTCTATGTTGGCCTCTGGTGTATTGAATTATTTATGGTTTGGCCGTGCATTTCCGTACGTGCAGAGTGTTTGGTAGCTTCAGTTTGGTGTTTGCTCTGCTGCTGGTTTTGAGTACTGGCACTGGCAAGTTTGTTTGGAAGATTTCCTTCCCTCTTTGGTGGATTAACTTGGAATAACGTTTTGTACTAGTATTTTTCTATCTATGGTTCTCCTGCAATTGCCCCTGGATACCGGATGATTACAACTTGGACAGAGGATTGTAATTGTCTTACACGAATGGTCGAGTCCTTGGGAGGCCTGAGGGGTTGTTTTTCATTTTGTCGAATGTGCACCTCTCTGTTTTCTTCTTTTGGAGGATCGTATGTTTAGCCTGCTGGTTTCAAGGTACTGTGTAGTGTTTTCAGTCTCGATACAAACGAGATAGCAAAATGGGACTAATACAATTTTTGTGTTGTGCAATTTGAGGTTATATTATCGCTTTATGGATTGTGTCATATTCAGACTAGCATGACTGTGATTTGGGCTATGGTCGGTGCTTGAGGAACGCCATCCTGATTTAGGAGGGTGTATAGTGTTTCACGAACTTCAATCAACAGATTTAAAGAACTTTAAACATATTCTATCTTGGCTCTGGTTTGGATGGACTCTAATTTTTATGTAAATTGTTTTCTTTTTTGTATGTAGGGCAAGTTGGCTGCCCTGGGACATTGGGAACACTGGTATGGTATACTACAGGACCAGTTGGTTGCCTTGGTATTGAGGGAATATTTTTGACTATACTAATATATGCATTTACAACTTCTATTCAATTATATGATTACTGGGCACAATAATATATATACGATAGTAGGAATTCTATCAATACAATAGACTTTTATTAGATGGAACATATATATATAATTCTAATGTTTATTGCTGATTATTAGGTAGGAAGTAACAGTTTGTATTATAGGTCTAACATTCGATTTGGACCAAATATTTAAACAATACTCAACTATCGGCGATTGTAGCCTGTTGCTACAGCTTTTTCTAAGCATAGTGGATATACACCTAACTATTAAACATTTTTGCAGTATGGCAACTATTGGTCATCTTGATATTAATGTGTCAGAATAAGGCGCTGACTAATATCGGGGCAATATTGGGGATAGTTTTGGCCATCTTGTCAGAATTTTTGATCTTAGTAACAACTATAGAATAAGTATATAGAATGACAATACTGTATATGCATATAATAACATCTAGTTGCTGATATTCATACACACTTATGATCTATAGGTGGTGTAGATATGTACATGTACCACACCTTATGTGCTTTATGTCACTTATGTAAACTGACTACATCAAAGTAGATTGGAATTTCCTTTGTCAGCGCAACTCTAAGCTATGCACTTTGTAATAAATATCAGGTAGCATTTACCTTGTGAAGAAATAATAATATCAGCAGGGTTACACCTAGCATGTAAAGAAATAACATCGCCAACTGAACCTTTTGGATTTAGAGAAACCAACTATTTTTTCTATATTTGAGGTTAATAACCAAGTGGATATAGCAATCATTGTTAACTGGAACAGAATCATTTGATGGGTTTGCCTAACACTGTGTACAGAAACAATTACAACACACTGAATGTATTCAGTTTTTATAAATGACTTAGCGCCTTATATTTCAGGGCCATAACTATGTGTATATGTTAACTATTGTAAAATTAGGACTGACTGTTCACTAGCATAAATATTATTGTGTAAAGAATCAATAACAATAGATTGTGGATGTTTTTTACCCACATCAAAAACCTACTACTTTTGTATCAGAGACAAACACCTGGAGTGATTCCATATATTGTTATGGTTTATCCCAATGTTTTATCCAAGCACTCACTGATGTGTTATGTTTGTTGGAGAATTGGTCTGGGTCTATTTTATACTCATGGCCCCTTCTAAATAGTGGGGATCCTGTGACTTCTCTATTGGTATCTGTTTTTGAATAAATCTTATTTATAGAAATCTTTAGACATCCTTTGGTGACTCGGTTTTGTCTCTTTTTACACAAATTTGCTATATCACTGTGTTTCTAATTATTTTGATTTCTCCTAGATATTCAGCATCTTTTATAGCTCTTTTTTATTGGATAAGCCTTATTTTGCCTTTAATTAGGAGGATTCGTATCAGAATAATTCACAATAATATGGATCTGGAGATCATTCTCAGTGGATTATGTGCCGATAGGGATGATATTGGAGTATTTGGTATAGATATCAGACCAGGCAGTAATCAGAATGGCTCCAATATTGATCCTACAAATGGATGCAATATGGCTTTTAACAAATTAGGCAAGGGCTTGAAAAATTTACTTGCCAACATTTGGCATCTCAGACTTTTCAGAGCATACATGAATAGGGAAATAGCACCCAGAGGTCTTAGAGTCCGCCTTCAACCCTTAGTTGGCTCTGGTTTGGATGGACTCTAAGTTTTATGTAAATTGTTTTCTTTTTTGTATGTAGGGCAAACTGGCTGCCCTGGGACATTGGGAACACTCATACGGTATACTACAGGACCAGTTGGTTGCCTTGGTACTGAGGGAATATTTTTGACTATACTAATATTGACTATATTAATACTAGTAGTTGGTAGATCTGAGGATAAACTGACTAAGGAAAGGAATTTAGCTTTACAACAGGCCTCAATGATGCTTGTTAAAATTCTAACATCATATTATGAAAGGATTGTGGACATTAACTTAACAGAGGTGAAAACCTTATGTGAAGATTGTAAAAAATATGAGTCTTTACCTCTACATGCTATTTGTCTTAATAAGCTTTCCAAAGAGCTGGCTATCTATGAGAAACAAACTCGGGATAGGAAGATCAAAAAATTTAATAGAGACATAACGGATTACCAATGGGGGCGCCCTTTTGAATTTTCAAGAACGGTAAGATTTTCGGATACCAATAGAACTGTCAGCAACAATACATCTAGGAAGAGACCTAGATCCATTTTAAAGAGAACAGACAACTCTTATCTCAGTACATCAGGGGAGGAATCTTTCTTTACAGACAATGACAGTGTCAGTACTAGAGAATCACCCATTCGTAAAAAATCTAATGCACCACACCCTTTAGATGTGGAGGGAAGCGGCGTGGGGGCTGCAAACACAAACATGGGGATAGGAATAAACTCAGCGGAAGGTTTGTTACAGACCATTTTGAAATAACTAGCAGTGTTGGTCAGAATGTGCTTAACCTATCTGATGTAATACTAACTGATGAACAAACTTGATTATTGAATAAAGGTCTTGGATTTGTACCTGGATTCTTTGTTGATGAATACAGTTTAGTTACTGATGTCTATCAATTTTGTCATAAACTTAATCTTAGACTATTTTTTTCAGACAACAACTCTCAAAGATCTAATGAATTCAGGTTCTACAAATCCAGATTTCAACCACCCATGAACAAACACGTTTCTATTTTTTTGCAAACAGTTCTGAGAGATCTACATTTTCCACATAGGGAATCATGCATTCTGAGTCATAACCTTTCCTCTGCAGAAGTAGTTGCCTTGGAACAACTTAAAAGTAACCATACTATAGTCATCTTACCAGCTGATAAAGGAGGGGCTGTGGTTGTCATAAATATGGGATACTACCTAAATGAGGTAGGGGACAATTATCAAACCCAAGATGCTATATGCTAATGTCCATAGATCCAACCCCCATATTCAAGAGGTAGATTGATACATTCATTAACCAGGCAGTGGAGGAAGGCATCATTAATAGTTCTACTCAAAACCATCTTACCGTAACGGATCCGCAAAAACAAATATTATACTTACTCCCAAAAATTCATAAATCACTTACCTAGCCTCCAGGCAGACCTATTGTGTCGGGTATTGGTTCTCTGACTGAACCCTTGTCAGCATTCCTGACCAAGTATTTAAAACCATTATTGACCTCAGTCAGAGCAAGGATTCAGGACACAACACAATTTCTCCAAATCATATCAAATACACCACTTGAGCCTGGATGGCTGATGTGCACCCTGGATGTAAAGGCATTATATATGAGTATTCCCCATTGGGCTGGTTTACAAGCTTTACATTACTGGTTGGAACATGCTGCCATGTACCCTCCTGGTTTCAATACTTTACTAGTATGTATGGTAGAACATGTCTTGAATAAAAATGTCTTTTACTTCCAGGGTGAATGCTACCGGCAATTGCAAGACACTGCTATGGGAGCTTCTTTCGCCCCCATATATGCGGATCTGTTTATGGCTTTTTTTTGAGGAATGCATGATTTATGATCCCCTTCATAACATCTATCAAGTGGAGAGAGATATCTGGCGTAGATATTTGGATGATTGCTGGATGGTGTGGCGGGCAGATGTGGTATAGTTGCAGGAGTTTTTGGAATATCTGAATGACAACTTGTGGGGTATTGAGTTCACTCTTACATCACATCATGACACTATCAACTTTTTGGATGTTACGGTCTATAGGAATGAGGACCATATTCTCAGCACTAAGACTTTTCGTAAACATCCACAATACAATAGCTTGCTCCATGCATCCAGTATGCATCCCCGCCACAACATCCGCAACATTCCAAAGTCACAATTCGTGTGTATTAAAAGAATCAGCTCATCTGAACAGGAGTTTGAACATGCCAGACAAGATTTGTGTAAAAGGTTCTTGGATAGGGGATATACGGAATCAGATATTGCTATTGCCAGTGATTGGAGTACTGCTCAAGACAGGTGCACATTGTTGGAGTATAAACAATGTAAGACAACACAAGAAGGTCAAAATCTTAGGTTCGTGACAACCTATGGATGTAACAAAAACATCATTAGGAATGTGTTAAGATAGTCATTGGAATATACTTTTGGCCAATGATGAACTTAGGGAATGTTTGGGCCCCAGATGCCAATTATCCTATAGACGTGGGAGAACTTTGAGTGCTCATTTTTCACACTATAAGCATAAAGAGAGTGGGGGAGCAGTATATAAACAAATGACTATGACTGGGGATAAACTATTGGGAATGTTCCCATGTGGACACTGTGGGTCATGCCAATTTGTGAGCAAACTGAAACAATTTACTAGTGCTAACACCAGCAGGGTATATGATCTCAGGGTTTTTGGAAATTGTGCCAGCAGTTGGATAGTATATTTAGCCACATGCAAATGTTCCACTTTTTATGTGGGCCAAACCTCTCGTTCATTGAGAATTAGGATGTCGGAGCACAGAAGTGACATCCGAAATAAAAGGGAAACGAATGTCCTATACAGACATAGTACCAAACATGCCAATGCTGAATTCAGGTTTAATGATCATTGATAGAATTATTGGAGAGAGAAGTAACCAACAAGGCTGGCATACTATCCTTAATCACAAAGAAAAATATTGGATCATTAATTTAGGAGTGCTTTTTTCCCCAGGACTCAATAACCACTTATGAAGGACATCACAGACTACTATGTTTACCTTGGGGGTGTTCTATATGTGTATACATATTTTTTATATATATTACATGCTAATATATAGTACAATGTTTTATATATAGTAGAATTTTTGTATTTACACATATGTAGTTTGCTTATAAGTTTACATCCTTTTTGTAGGCATAGGCAGGACACCACAGATTATGGTGCTTTTTCTGTTGTATTTCATTCATGTATAATAAAGTTTTTATATATATTACACTTTTGTGTATATGTATATATATATATATATATATATATATATATATATATATATATATATATATATATTTTTTTTTCATATGTATTTTGTTATCTACATATCTATATGTATTATTGTCACAAACTATGGATTTATACTCATTGCTTTATATTCATTGTTTCATATACAATTTTTAAGTCTTTGCTATTTCTGGGTTGGACCATGTCTGTCATTGGTTGGGGGTGTGTATAAATATCTTTATCATGGATATTTTGGTCATGCTGTTTCACTGAAGAAGGATGGGTAGCCGAAACCGGTCTGAATAAAGTATTCCATGTAAAACATACCTGATTTATGTCTACAAGTGCTTTATGTACTCTCTATGCTGGCCTCTGGTGTATTGATTTGATTCCCTTAGCCCTTATTTGCTTATGGTGTGATCTTGAGCGAATCACTTAACTAGACATTACTCTGGGGTTGCCCCCTAAAAAGGGTTGAGTGTCCAGTGTGCCTGCCTGGTTAACAAATGGGTGTGATTATTATTATTTAGACCTGGCCACAGAACAGAAACAGCATTATTAACTTTTAGTTATGTACTCACCATAACTTCAGATGTTTGGGATCCATCTTACCTACATTCTGACTGATGGGTTCGGAGCCGATCCCTCGGCTCCGACTCGGCACGCTTATGCTATAGAGCGAGGCCTCTAATTGGCTGAGCTATCTTTATCCCAGGATGCACCACCACTAATCCCCCAGATCTTGTTTGTCTGCATTCATGCACACATGCACAGCTTGTTTATATAACATTGTTAGATGTTTCAAGATGAAACAACAGGATTCGGACCTTCTGATATCCTCTGATCTCCAAGGAAGGGGGAAGGAGGGTGGGTTATTAGGAATGTAGGCGAGATGGATCCCAAACATCTGAAGTTATGGTGAGTACATAACTAAAAGATGTTATGTGATCCTATCTCACCTACATTCTGACTGATGGGACAGCGCCCCTAGCACCTAAATCCCGGGTGGCTCATTGGAAAACACTCCTGAGCACTGTGGAACCAAATGAAGCTCGTCCTCTAGATGCCACATCTAATTTGTAGTGAGAAATGAAGGTGTGCGGGGAAGACCATGTAGCCGCAGCACAAATGTCACCAATAGCAAGCTGAGAATGAAATGCTACCGAAGTAGCCATAGCCCTTGTAGAATGAGCCTTGACAGAAGTGGTAAGCTCTTTGTTAGAATAAATATAAGCTTGAGTAATACAGTCCCTGATCCATTTGGCAATAGTGACCTTTGTGACAGCGTTGCCCAATTTGTTCTCTGCAAAGGATACAAGCAACTGATCTGTTTTCCTTGATTGTTTGGTCCTATCTAAATAAAAACGTAACTGCCTGTGGACATCTAGTGTGTGGAAAATAAACTCCGCTTTATTGGAGTATTTTGGGAAAAAAACTGGAAGCTCTAATGATTGTTGCAAGCATAAAGTAGAACAAACTTTTGGAACAAAAGAAGGATTTGGTCTGAGGGACACCCTGTCTGTATGAAAAACTAAGTACGGGGGTTTCACTGACAAAGCTTGAAGTTCTGAAACCCTTCTGGCTGAAGTAATTGCCACTAGAAAGGCTGTCTTCCATGATAGAAACTTTAGATCACATGTAGCTGCCGGTTCAAAGGGGAAAGAAGTCAGGGCACGCAACACTATATCGAGATCCCATGGAGGTGCAGGGTGAGAAATCGGAGGTCTTAATAGAGCAGCACCCTTTAAGAAGGTCTTACACAATCTGTTGCTCATTAAAGGTGGGTCTATGGATTCATGAAAATTAGAAATTGCTGCCAATTGTACTTTGATGGTAGAAACTGAAGAGCCTTGATTGAAAAGAGAGGTCAGGAATTTGAGTACTTCTGCCACGGGAGTAGAAATGGGGTCCAGGCCCCGGAGTTGAGCCCAAATAGCAAACCTTTTCCATTTGCTAGAATACAGTTTCTTTGTAGCAGACTTGTGGGCTGAAGATAATATGTGCACAACATCTGGATCCAGTGCATGTCTCCTGACTATCGTCGGAAGAGGAGGAGCCAGGCCGTCAACTTTAAGGTGTGTAGGGACTGGTGTAGTAGTCCCGACTGATGAATCAGTAGGTCTGGGACCTGGTCCAGGAACCATGGACCTTCCAGAGCATGTTTCCGAAGATAGGGAAACCACACTTGACGAGGCCAGTAAGGAGCAATTAAGATCATCCTGCTCCCTAAGAGAGATGCCTTTTGAATCACCCTGGGGAGGAGAGGAACTGGAGGGAAGGCATAAAGTAGGCCGGTGGGCCAAGGATGGACTAATGCGTCCATGGGGCTCTTCCCCGGAGCCGGGGTTAGGGAGAAAAATTCTTTGCACTTCGCATTCAGAGGAGTCGCGAAGAGGTCGCAACATGGAACTCCCCATTCGCTGAAAATCTGCCTTGTAACTGTCATATTCAGAGACCATTCATGAGGAGAGAGGATGGTTCTGCTCAAACTGTCGGCTATGACATTGGACTTGCCCGGTATGTGAGTAGCCACTAGGAAGCGTTTGGTCGAGACTGCCCATTCCCAAACTCTCATGGCTTCTCTGCAAAGAGGATAGGATCTGGTCCCTCCCTGTTTGTTCAGGTACCAGACCACTGACATGTTGTCTGAGTGAACAGCAATTACGCCCTGAGGGAGATAATCATGAAGGGCTTGGAGGGACAGGAGTACTGCCCTCATTTCTAGGATGTTGATGTGAAGAGGGGTCTCTTCCAGGTGCCATTTGCCTTGGACTGACCTGCCCAGGGAATGCCCCCCCCACCCCATCTGGGAGCCGTCCGTTGTCAAAGTGGCCGCCGGAGGAGGAAGAACAAAAGGTCGTCCCTGATTCAGATTGGAGGACACTAGCCACCAGCGAAGGTCCCGTTTGCAAGATTCTGTGATCCATATGAGGTGATTAAGAGGGAGTTCCTGAAAGGACCACTGAGTTGAGAGAAGCCACTGGAGGATTCTCATGCGTAACCTTGCCAAGGGAACTAGCAGAACTGTGGCAGACATAGATCCCAATAGTTGTAGGACCATTCTGGCTGGGGCTTTGGACCTGGGGAGCAAGGCTCGAACTTGATTTTGAATGGTTTGAATTCTGTCTGCAGGTAGATAGACCCGCATCTGTTTTGAATCTATCTCTACCCCTATGAATCTTATTCTTTGAGATGGCCGCAACACAGACTTTGGCCAATTGAAGGTGATTCCAAGGGAATTGCCCAGTGATATAGTGGCTTGCAGGCTCCGTAGAAGTAGATGCTTGGAGGTGGCAGTTAGGAGCCAGTCGTCTAGGTAAGGAAACACCTGGAATCCTAGACTTCTCAGGTGAGCAGTCACTACTGCCAAGCACTTGGTGAACACCCTGGGGCTGTGGTGAGACCAAAGGGCAGCGCACGGAACTGAAAATGACTGCCTCCTAGGCTGAAGCGCAAATGTCTCCTGGACGTTTGATGTATTCTGATATGATAATACGCGTCCTTGAGATCTATGGAGCACATCCAAACACCCTTCTCCAGCAATGGGAGAATGGTTTGTAGAGTGAACATTCGGAACTTGGACTTCTTGACTGAACGGTTTAGGTTGCTTAGGTCCAAAATGGGCCTCAAGTCCCCGGTCTTTTTTGGCACCAAAAAGAATCTTGAGTAAGTCCCTAATCCGATCTGGTCTGCGGGGACCAGTTGGATGACTCCTTTTTGCAGCAGCTTTGAAATTTCTGAGGCTGCGGTATCCCGTTGACTGGGTGGCGGGTCCGGGATTCTTTTGGACTGAGGGGGGGGCGCGAGAATGGGATGGAGTAACCTCCGGCGATAATCCAAAGCACCCAACGGTCCTGAGTGATCCCTTCCCAGGCCTTCAGGTGCTTCGAAAAACGTCCCCCGACTGGCTCCGGAGCAGCACAGCCGGGCAATCCCTCAGGGACTATGAAAGGCTGAAGAGCCACGAAAGGACTCACGGTCTCCAGTGTTGCGAGGGCCTCTGCCGCCTCTGGGACGGCGTCTTCCGGATGAGTTTCCCCCTCCTCTGCCTCTGGAGGGGGAACCTTCCTGCTGAGAGAGGTAAGACTTCTGAGATCTACGGAACCACATTTTCCCTCCTCTTTTAGCCTTGGGATAAGGCCGAAAGGGAGTGGAAAATCATGCCCCTACGGCAGTCAGAGTCTTACCCTCCTGTTCACAGCGGGTAAGTGTGTCTTTTACCTTGGGTCCAAACAGGGAGGACCCATCAAAGGGGGCGTCGGCAAATGAAGACTTAAAGGCCTCCGCGAAATGACACAGGCGGAGCCAGGCTTGTCTCCATAGAGCAATGCCTGTACCCGCCGCTCTACTCGCCCTTTCGGCCGCATACAAAATGAGCCTCATGGACGAGTTCGAAATGGACGACATTGTAGCCAGCTGAGATCCAACCGTCTGGGCCAGCTCCTCAGGCAGGTTACCTAAGAGGGTATCGGATAGCTCCTTAATCAGATCTTGAAATCTCGTGAAGTGCGTCAGGTAGTTCCAGGGCCTCAGAGTAAAGGCCGCCGAACTAAGGGTGCGCTTACCGTACCGATCCATGCTCCTAGACTCCTTATTAGGAGGATGGACAGACGTAGAAGCCTCTGCTACATCTTGCTGGGTAGCAGATGCCACCACCATAGCATCCACAGCCACACCTTTCGTAAGGAACTCTCTATCCGGGGGCGCCGAGAGAAATTTGTTCAGACGAGCGGGCACCGGTTCCACAGAGTCTGGGTGTTCCCACGCCCTTCGACAGATCAAATCCAAGAGCTCGTCGAAGGGCGGAGACACCCAGGAGGCAGAGGGCTGAGCCCCAAAGGCCTTCAGGAACACCGACTCATCAGCAGAGGGAGGTTTGGACTGCCAGCCGCCTCGTTGTTTTAGGGCTTCTAGGATGTCCGCAAAGGAGACATCATCCGAGGACGACTTAGGGGACCCCTCTGCATCATCGAGATCAGTGTCAGATGTCAAAGACTCGTCAGGGGAGTCAACGTGCTTCCTCTTGCACGTTCTCTTCCTGGGCGGTTCTTCCGAAGAGGCTTCAGAAGGACCTCCAGGAGGGGGAGAAACCCCAGCGGGGGTAACCTGAGGCCCAGGGGCTCCGCTGTCTACGGACAGGGGGACTGCCAACGACCCAGTCTCCAAATGTAGGGAAGGAGCTGGGGAAACTGTGGAGGTAGCCAATGAAGATTTGGCTAAAGCGCTCCTCATAGCCCTGAAGGCGGGACCACCAGAATCCTGGGAGGGTCCCCCCTCCGTGGCCATGACAGTGGATGGTACTCCCGCCGCCGACGCACCAAGAGGGAGACTTGGGACCGAAAGCATCAATCCCGAAGCCTCCCCCCCAGGGCCGAAGGAAGAAGTCCGTGCACTGAACTCCGACCCAAGAGCCGGAGTCGGAGCCAGGGTCGGGCCTGACCCTAACACCTCCACTGGTTCCACCAGCACCTGCTCCAACGGTGCCGAAGCTGTTGGAGGAGGAAGAACAGTAGGGGAGTGGACCATCGGCTCTGAAGCCAAATGGGCTGGAGCCGAAACCATCTTTTGGAACACCGGAGACTGGAAGAGTCGAAGGAGCACCCTGTCGATGTCCGAATCAGACATCTTGGATGATCTCGAGGATACCGATCGGGCCCGAACTGATTTCTCCATCGGCTCCGAAGGGCTCGGGGACCGGCTCCGAAATGACTCAACAATTATCGGCTCCGAGGAAACCTTCAAGGAAATTTCCCTCGGTGCCGATACGGACTTCGGCTCCGAGGGGGAAGAGTCTGAGCCGATGACCCTTATCGGCTCCAATATCAGTGGAGCCGATGAGGGTGACCTGCCTCTTCATGCCCCAGACCTCGGCTCCGAAACCAGAGGGGTCGAGGCTGGAGGCATCGAGGCAGACCATTCCGACCTTGGCTCCGAAGTCTGTGGAGCCGATGGAGAAGTCTGCTTAGTTTTCTTAGCCGTCGGTTCCGACTGACTGGTCGGAGCCGGCGCTTTCCTCTTTTTTGAAGGAGACAGAGGAAGATAAAGCCTCCTCGAAGGAAGGCTTGATTAATCATTTGAGGATTAATTTGTTTTTCCTCTCCTGGAGGACTCTGGAGGAAAATGCATGGCATACACTGCACGATTCCTGCAGATGTTTAGCGCCAAGACAATAGACGCATGAGGAGTGGTCGTCCGTTATGGACATTTTGAAGCCACACCTCGTGCACTTTTTAAACCCGGAGGGTTTATGTTCTTTAGACATAATCCTACAAAAAAAGAACAGATAACTACAGTAAACACCAAAGGGTTTAACACAGGAACAGAATATGAAAACCACAAACTCAGTGTAAATATTCAAACTAACGAACTTTTTTTTTTTTTTTTTTTACAAGACTATCAGAAAGAGAAAGGGAAAAAAGGAGGGTCAAGACCCTCTAACTTAAACGGGTACTTGACCCACACACAACCACTAAAGTAGTAGTAACCACAGGGGAAGGCTCCTCTAACTAAAACGGAACCTTCTCTGACAGGAAAATATAAGAAATTTTTAACCAACTTTAGAAAAAAACGCTCGTACACATAGAATAGCCGTTAAAACAGCTTTTGGGTTGAAAATGAAGCAAATACTGACAGGAAAAAAGCCTAATATATAGTACTTAGCCCAGCCAATGTTGAGACCACGTCCAAGCTCTGTAAGCGACAAACGAGATCTGGGGGATTAGTGGTGGTGCATCCTGGGATAAAGATAGCTCAGCCAATTAGAGGCCTCGCTCTATAGCATAAGCGTGCCGAGTCGGAGCCGAGGGATCGGCTCCGAACCCATCAGTCAGAATGTAGGTGAGATAGGATCACATAACATCTTTCATTAGCCTTGTTCCTGAGAGATGAAATAAGGGTTAAATGGTTGCATCCTATTTTCTAGACCCATCAAAAGCATTTGATACAGCTCCACACCCTGTTTCCATTGTTTAGGGTGAAGAAGCTAGGCCTCACAAAAAGCACGATCAATTAGTTTAAAAGTTAGCTTAGTCACGAAACACAGTGTGTGCACTCTGGGTAGATGAGCTATCAGCTCCTCAGGAAACAACATTAGTTGTGTCACAAAGTTCAATATTAGGATCAAGACTCTTTTATATCTATACAAATAAAATGCATACAGACACCCACCTAAGATATCTAATCCAGTATACAGAGGATTCAGCAATAATATGTGTGGTCTCTTCAGTCAAATGGCTCCACAATGACCTACAGAAGTCCTGTATAAAAATTGAGACATGGCTTCAGCAATCTAAACTACTCCTAAAGCCAAAGAAAACTACGCTAATGGGATTTACCCCTTCAACCCAGGAATCACACTACCATGACTTAAAAATATTATCGGTCACTAATACTAGAATTGAGTTAGCGTATAACACAAAAGTAAGAGGTATAATAACTGACCACAGATTAAGATTTGGTCAGCAAATCCAATATGCTGTTAAAAATAAATAAATATAGAAAAGAAAACAGAACCGCAAACTAGAAATTCTTTATAAACTCAAAATTTTTCTGTCAGACCATGCCTGTAATACCGTAGCTCAAACCTGTCTTTTCCCTATTCTCCTGTATGTCTCATTAGTTTTGACTAACCTGCAGTCCTTTCAATTATCCAAACTGCACTAATCATACAATAAATTTGCAAAGTTTGCAATCAACCATATTAATAAAACACATCACTGTCTTACTCTTCAGTCCCCTAACTGGCCTGAGCTACCTAATCTATTAGTTTACACTCACATTAAGACTGCCCACAATACCCTCTACAGCCTAGACAGATTTGCTGCTATCATCCAGTTACTGAACTTGTACTGACCTTAAAGAGAACTGTGTTCACTGAACTAATGCCTAGAGCTTACACAAAAATGTACAAATCATAATACTGCCCTGTACTTATAATACTCCCATTACTAAATCCCCTGCTTAGTCTAATAATCTCACAGCTACATTTTAAGATCCCAATGAAATCATACCAATCAACAAAACAAGATAGACAGGTTGAGAGTTTAAGGCTGGCCATCCAAGGGTGCTATTGTGCTTGAAAAATAGTGTAAGTTTGTTCCATAGGTGGATATCTCTCTGCTCCCCTCATGACCACAATATTGTCCACAATTATGAATCTATAATGCCAATATGTCTTTTATATCTCCTGATTAAGGTCTAGTTCCTTTAACCGAGTATTTGATATACCATTAGCTCTGTGAATGAATAGGAGATCAAAAAGGGTTGGAACGTTCATGGCACAAAAGGCTAGACATAGATCTCCAGGGAGGAGTCTGTAAGACAGTGTGTACAGAGAAATGGCCGTGCAGTTAGCTAAGATTTTTGAGGTCACAGATTTTTTTAGTTATGAATCTCTGGGGTCTCTCAAGGTGTGTGATATGTTTACATAAATACATGCCAAAAGGTGCATTATATTTACTAATGGGTATGGTAACATATGATTAAAGGGGGATTGAGACTTCTTTGGGACTAGTGGAGATGTTTTGGGAAATTAGATGAGCCAGATAAAAGGTTTTCTGAACTACCGTGGAGAGATGATGTTCAAATGATAAGGGATTATCAACAAGAGTCCCAGGTCCCTTACAACAGTAAGATGCATCTCCTATGCAGTAAGTGAAACCTGTTTTGTTCACCAAAATAAACTGTTACATTTTTTACATTTGAGACTACTGTCCTTGCACCAACTGTTATGATCTAAGCCACATTGGAGAAATTGTGAGCCAGGTGAATATCGAATAACACCACTCAATTTACAGTCAACCACAAACTTAGTTAACCACAGGCCAGAAGTGCTGGTTTGAAAGTCTGAGAAATATATGCCAAATAGAAGAGGGCCCAAAAAACCCCCAAAATTTGACATTTGTTTACTGGGACAGTCCAACTGGGGAGATGCCCATTTTCAGCGCAGGCCCGGGAAGAAAAGCTTAACAGTTATACAAAAAGAGAAATAATGTATACAGAATACAAATACAAATGCAAAGAAAGATCCTATAGTTATTACATGTTTAAAAGTGTGACACAAAGAATGAGGCACACATTAAAGATATGACATAAGTTAAGCAGCAACAAATAACACAAAATTTAAACAAAGACTTATTTACTAGGACATGCTGTAGTACTTTTTATATGCAGGAAAATATGTCAGAGCATAGAAAAGGAATATGTATGTTGGGTGTAACAGAGTTCTTAGAGATGTACTTTGTGGAGGTCAGGGTGAGAAGGAGAGTAGTTAGCTGAAGAATCATAAAGGGTATGTTAAGATGTGTTAACTGGGTTAAAGTCAGTTAGTCAGGGCTGGAGCATGGCCATAGCTAGTTATTAGTAAGGTGAGTTTTGAGTGATTTTTTTTTAAAGTGAGTGGTGTTAGTTGTAGACCTGATGGCTAAAGTGAGTGTGTGTTCCAAATATTTGCTATACAAGTAGAGTGAAGTGACTGGCCAGTAGTATTATATCCTTTGGTAGTTTTTAACAGAGATTTATTAGTAGAAAATAAGATTCACCTATTAGAGTATAGCTGTAGCATGTTCTAGAGGAATGGATTGTTTTCAGGTTGGCGTGGTAGCTTATAGGCCTTTATAAGCTGAGTATAGGATAGCAGTTGAGGAAATTCGAGCCAGATAAGTTGCTTTAGGGTATACAGTGGTGGATTCTATGTGTAGAGTCTGTGGTGAATTTTGCTATTTTATTATAGCAAGATTCCAGTTTCACTAGATCTGTTTTCTTTATGTTGGTGAGTATGGGAGATGTGTAAAGGGGGTAGATAGTTAGTGATTTCTTGCGATAGCTGCTTTGGTGTTATTAGTTAGATATTGTTTGTTTCTATACAGTGTACTTAATTTTTTGTGTACTTTTTTGATTGTGTGAGATGTATGAATGTTGAATTTCAGGTTATTATTAATGATTACACCTAGGAGTTTAGTTTGAGATATGGGAGAAATAACAGTGCCATTGGCAGATGTGATATGAAAAGCGGGGGGGGGGGGAGTTGATGATTATGATGGGAAGGAACAGCATAATTTTGGTTTTGTTAGCATTAAGAATGAGCTGTGAATTGGAAAGCCAGGAGTCTGCTGCAGAAAAAGATTGTGTTATATCTTGAAGTTCAGTGAGAGAAGGAGCTGCACACAGAAGGGTGGACTCACCAGCATACTGGGTTAACGTAGCAGGGTGTGTGGCGGTGTGAAGGTTGTTAGTAAAGATGCTAAATAGGAGAGGACCTAAGAGAGAACTTTGTGGAACTCCAAGCCTGACTGGAAGCAGAGGAGAGATGTCATGTTGCCATTTTACATGGTGACCATCTGTGAACGCTTTACACAGATCAAGGAAGATAGATGAGACTATATTACCATCAGTCCTGTGTTGACTAAGGGTGTTAGTGCCCTTCAAAAGGGCAGTGGTAGTATTATGGTTAGGTCGAAATCCATGTTGTGATTTGGTTAGTAGATTAGTAGTCAAGAGATAGTGCAAATGTTGTGTGTGCATGCTTTTTTTATAGTACTTTCGATAGTGGGGCTAAGATGGTGATAGGCCTACAATTAGAGAGTTCAGCTGATTTGCCTCCTTTGTGTATGTTTTGGTATCAGAAGTGGCACTTACTACTCAAACCATAGAGGTTCTGTTAGACATCCAGATCACTATCTATTGCACAATATAAGGATTTATATGCATATTTACATCTCAATAATGCTTGCATGGCGAATAGTGTCAAAGGCCTTGCCAGGTCTATATATTCTGGACGCACTGCATAACCACTATCCACTGCTTCAGTTACTTTTTATAAGAAATTAATGAGGTTAAAGAGGCAAGACCTTCCTCTAATAAAGCCAAACTGATGAGGGTCCAGGGTTAAGAGGTTTTCAATGTCCAGATTAATGTAGTCTGAGATAATGCACTCCATAGCTTTACATATTAGACTAGTGAAATTAATGGGTCTATAGTTACCAGGGTCCATGGTTATGTAATGGCATTACAGTAGTTGTTTTCAGGCATCAGGGGTGTAACCAGTGGAGAGGTTTAGACTACAGAGTTTACACTGGGGTTCAGAAAGGCTATATTTGGCACTGATAATCAGGCAACCTGCTACATTGTCAGGTCCCATGGATGAACTATTCTTAGTTTTTGAAAGGATTGAGAGAACTTGTTCCATAATAATTAAAGGGGTGGCTGGGATTGTAGAACCTGTGGAATAGCTATAACTGTGGGTGGAGTAAAACTGAGATTAAATTTGTTAGCTAGGATATTAGCAGTTACTTTGGGTCAGCGAGTATAGTATTATTAAGGACTAGCTCCGAACAACGTTAGTAGTTAGTTCTTATAGGCATAGTTAGAGAAAGATTTGCAGTTATTTTTGGTTTTGGTGGCTATTTCAAGTTCACACTCAGCTTTGAGCGTAAGACTTCCCTTAAGCTCTTTGTTACAGTTGCTTAACTGTGCTCTTAAGGTAGGTAGAATGAGACCTCTTATAAACATTAAGCAGTTTCTTTCTCTTGTTACATAATTTATTTATACTGATATTCCACCATTGGGGGGGGGGGTAAACTTCTCATTATATATTTTGCTGATAGGTACTGCCATATCAATGCAACTATTTAGGTGGGAGTAGAAATCAGAGGTATAGGTAGCAGCTTTAGCAACAGGACTCTTCAAAGGAAGATTACAGCGGAATTTATTTAACTTATCAAGTAACTGAAGAAGGTTTGCTTTTGAGAAGTCCCTAAACACAGAGCCATTTACACGGAAAGTACCACCAGTGTTAAAGGAAAAGGTTACTAAATTATGGTCTGATTAAACAAGACAAAACAAGACATGATAAGAGCAGTTTCCTGTGGTCCAGGGGTACAAGGTTTGATTCCCTAAACCTCCATTGCCTAACTGTGTGACTCTGAGCAAGTTAGTTAACCAGACACCAGTCCTGGGTTGAGTGTGAAAAAGGTCCATGGAGATCAGTGCTCTACCCCAAAAAACAAATACAAATAAAATAAAATAAAATAAAAATAAGTACATATGGAGTTGTACAAGAAGTGGCCATATTTGTGAGGACTAGATCCAGGATATTGGAGCCCCTAGTAGGAAGGTTAACAGTTTATTCATAGGTTCATAGGTGTGTATACTAGGAAAATGACTATCATGGCCTTTATAAGCCTTGCCATGTAAGCCAAACCAGTTGTTTCCCTATGTATCATGTGCGTTTATTATGAGGGGGGGGGGGATATGTTTGTTAGGAACTTTCTAGAGGTTATGTGGAAGGGGGTATGTTAGTTTGGGCACTACTGTCTGCCTCGGTCTATCAGAGGCATGGGGGCCAGACTCAGTGTGAATGTCCAATTTTCCATCCATTGGTCAAGTTTATGCTTAAATAGAGTTAGGGATGGACTTTGCTTCACATGGATGGGGAGCGTGTTCCAGGGCATGAGGATCTTCTGAGACACATATCTGTCTTTCACCTAGATGTCTTATTTATGAACCAGCAAAATTTAAATCCTTTGATTTCCATCAAAGCTGGATCCAAGAATGCCTTGTTTGCAAGCATAGATTGCCTCTCAGTAATTTGTAGGAGACAGAGTATAGAGAAATTACTTTAGGGCAATTCATACAGGACAATGTGTTTATACCCTAGATTCTCCTGATAAGGAACCTTTGTAGGCATTCCAACTGTTGCATATGTCTGGCCAGGTACATGCAAAAGGGAGCATTATACTCAATGATGGGTCTGATACGGGTCTAATAAAGTGGCACTATGACTTCCTTGGACCTAGATGCCATGCCCTTACTTATAAGCTGGGTGACATACAATGACTTTCTTACTACCTTGTAAACATGTTGATCAAAGGTCAGACTACTGCCTACATATGTTCCTAGATCCCTGACTGCCTGGTCAACTCTTAGGTATCGAGTTTTAATCAGGGACTTTGGCACCAATCATTAGTCTGTGCTAGACCCTCTTGTAAGATGTTTGTGTCATGGGGGGAATCTATGATTGTTCCAAGTTTGCAGTCATCTGTGAATTTGGTCAGCCAAAGTCCGTTAACATTAGCATTTACCTAAAAGAACTAAGTGTCAAATAAAAGAGGTCCCAGTATGGAGCCCTGAGGAACCCCACTGGTGACCATTCTCTTACTGGAGGTGGTAATACCAATGCTGACTTCCTGGGTCCTGTCTGTGAGCCAGCTGGTTGATCCAGTGGGTTACCTCAAGGTTTATTCCCAGTTCAGTGAATCTGTTAACTCAGTGGAATGCTGTATCAAGCACCTTAGCCAGAGCCAGGTAGGTGGTATGCACCATTTTTTCCCCTTAACCATTGCCATGGTGACTTTATCAAAGAAGTCTACCAGGTTTAGTAGGCAAGACCTTCCCTTGGCAAAGCCAAACTGGGTTTGATCCAGTGTCTGAAGGTTGCCTATGTCTTTGCTGATCATTTCCATGATAATTCATTCCATGGCTTTGTATAGTAGACTAGTCAGACTAATAGGTCTGTAGTTTCTGGGGTTGGTTGATGGTCCACCCCTGTGAAGTGAGATAACCATTGCAGTCCCTCATTCTTGTGGTACAATGCCTGTTTTGAGGCTATAGTTGAAAAGTTACTCAAGTGGCCCTGATAGGTCATCTTTTAAGCAATTTAGCAGGCATCCCAGGATATTGTTAGGGCCCACTTGAGGCTGTGTTTTTGGCCTGAGCAACAGCCAGCAGGACCTGCTCCTTGTTAATATTTTGGGGGGGAGGTTATACTAATTGATATTTCATGGGGGAGGTGGGGGAGTGGGGGGTGAAGTTTGAGATTAATTTTTCAGCCAGAAACCTTGTTATGTTGCTCTGCTCATTGAAGGTGGCACCATCGATCACCAGTTTGGCACACTGATGTGTGCTGCTATTGAGGTTTCAGACATAACTGTAGAAGGACTTGTGGTTGTCTTTAGCCTGTGAGGCCATCTTGACCACATAACTGGCCTTGTTGGACTTAATTAGTCCTCTTAATTTCCTGTTAAGTTTAATCAGAAACTACCTATCATTACACGTTCATTCAGTTATTCTGTTGCTCTTCCTGATTTTAGCCATACCTTTTTCCTTTTGTTATGCACCATATTAAGGTTAGGCTTCCACCAATGTGGTTTGTTTTTAGAGTTTATTTTGGCCTTACTTCTGGTAGGTACAGCAGCCTCTAAGCAGCCATTTACATGGTTGTACAGGGTTTATGTGAACAAGTCCACTTAGGTTGCTATGAACTCAGAGTTAGGAGGGGCACTGAATTTTGACAAAGTATCGGTTGATGGGATGTGGTTTGCTTTAGACTAGTTTCTAACTGTTATATGGTTTGCTTGGATTTTTATTTCGGAGACAGCTTTGTGGTCCGACCTCACCAAGGAATATGTGATCCTGGGGGCAGGGTGTGTAGTGCTCTCCCATACTAGTGAGTACCAGTTCCCATATGTTTGACTCTCTGATAAGTGTGCACACTATTTGGTCCAGGGTATTTAAGTTAATAAAGTCTAGGAATAATTGTGCCTGTGAATATGAGGCAATGTATGTTTCCCAGTCCATAGAAGGGTAGTTAAAGTCTCCCACAAATAGGGTATTTGGTTTAAAAGTGAGTGTCCTCAGTAGGTCTGGGTAAAAGCTATAGGATTCTAGGGACATTTATTTTATTTATTTAACATTTGTTTACTGGGAATGTTTGACTGAGTCAGAACCCATTTTCAGCAGAGGCCTGGGCAGAAAAGCTCCAGAGGCAATTCTCAAATAACAAAAATACAAAAATTACATAGAATTAAAATTGAGTAGTACGTCTTAGAATAGCACATAATATATAAATCATAAATTCACATTGATCATGCTGGAGAGATAGATTCCTGTCCCAGAGACTTCCCATACTCTGGAACAAACTACCTATCTACATCAAATAAAGCTCCTCATTTGCGCTCTTCAAGAAAAATTTTGATGATTGGATGGCAGATAGGAAATTCACCCCGGGAATCACTTCTATGGCTCTGCTCGATAGTGGCACAGGAAAATAATTTTCTTGGGTGGTGAAAGCCAGGGTACCTTTTGGCTAGGCTTATATAGGCCCTAGGGCCAATAGCCTAGTACCTACCTATGAACCTATTAAAAGGACAGATGTTCATACATACAAAAGTTCAAAGCAATCTTGCAGAGTAGAATACAAACATAATGTTTTAAGTATTATAATATTTCACACTGATGACCAGAGCAGACAATTAAACATATAATAGTACAAAGTCATATTGCCGAATAGATACTGACAGAGATGAATAAGACAAAAGATAGTTGCAAGATGAGGAGGAGGGAGTAAGAGGTAGTTTGGTTAGTAAAAGTAGAGTGCGGGGCACAGACAGCACAGATAAAGGTAAGGTAGGTTAAGTAAGGTGATGGGAAGACAGAGAGTGATATGGGTATTAGCAGGGGCTAATATGGGAAAGGTAGTTTTAAGCCTAGTTATTTGAGAGGTGGGAGGGGGGAGATGGGAGGGGAGGAAAGTAGAAAGTGAGTAATGTAGTTACATATGCTGGACATAAAATGGATGGACTGTAGATTGGTAAACTCTTAGGCAGAAAGAATAGGACTTAGCCAGGGGTGGAGCTTGCGCATAGAGGGTGAGCTATAGCTTGCAAGGATATGTTATGGGACTTTGTCTATGGTGATTTTCACATGGATAAATTCCTGGGCATCATCCTGTCTAATCAATACAAAGTTATACTTGTTGCTAATACAGACTGACACTCCTTTTATGGAAGAGATGCAGCATTTATAATGTCAAGGAAGCCCTGGGTATGCTGACCATTGGCAGTGTAGGTCTTCTTAACTTTATCTTACTTTGACACTTAGAACATATGAAAACAGAACATATAACAGATAAAGCTGTGTCATTGCTATAACTTAATCAATACAACTCTTAGAGACATAAAAGCCTTACACACAGGTCAAAAAAAAAATGAAAGACCCCTTGGAAGTAAGTAAAAAACATCTTGCAAAATAAATATATCCCTGCCACACTGTTGTTAACAATGAATTATTCTGCCTTGTACACAAACTGCACTGCCTGGTATAAAAATATCAATGATATAAACATAGCCTGACACCCAGATTAATTTCTCGTACCTTCTGAGAAGGAAAGAAGAGCCATAGATAACCATCAAATGATGGCTAAAAGGTTTGAATAAGACTGAAAAGACAATTACAAAGAAAATTGATAAAACAAAGACAATTTGACAAGTTCAAGTTAATTTTTTGAGTCTGTACATGTTATGATAATAAACCACCCATGCATTAATACACACTTAAAGCACCATTTAGTACTCCTAGAAATGTAAATTGTGAATATGCAATAATAAATGGAACAAAACATACACACATTATACAGCCATGTTGATAGGTTTATAGGGGTGTACTAGACTAACAACAACACATCCCAAATCTGTGACAAGTTCTGGTACTCCTGGTAGTGTAAGCAGGGACTTGGGAGATGACACCTCAATTTGCGGCTTCACCAAATGGGATACACCTTATGGGTTACATTAGTACCACCTAATATAAGTATTATTTTACTGTTCTTTGTCTTCCTTATTTCTTGTGCCCCTTTGCATAATAAATATGTTTTAGCTAACACTTTTGTTGTAATGTTACTCAAGAATGAAAAACAAACTTTCTATATAAACTGAAAAATATGCAAAGCAGTAATTAACATATTTATAACCAAACACCATTGTTAACAAATATGCTACGGTGGTGCAGCGGTAGCGTTGTTGCCTCACAGCAAGAGGTTCTCCCATTCGATTCTCAGATGGAGTGCGGGGAGTGCCTTCTGTGTGGAGTCTGCATGTCCTCCCCGCAGTTGGGTGGGCATTCGAAAGACATGCGTAAATGGGTGTGCGTTCGTTGAAGGTTGAACATCGAGCTGGCACCTCAGCGTTTGTCAAAATCTACTGCCAATCATTAGCGGACCGGAGTTCCGCTGTGGCGACCCCTAACCGGGAAAAGCCGAAAGACAACAACAACAACAGCAACCATTGTTAACAAATACTCTCTCAGGTTGTTATAATAATAGCATTTGCCCACAACAGGAATTAGAGTCTTATTCTTTTTCATATTGTAAGTGCACTTACAAGAAAAGTTGTATTTACTTCATGCTTCCACAAGTTACATTCCTCTATCTGAAATGTATACGTTAAGCACGTTGTGCTCAATGATCTAGCCTCCAGATACTTTCCACATATCTAATATGGAAAAGTTTGTCAATGACGAATTTTGAATGCATTTCTTCAGTAATCTCCACATCGCTTTCCCACCACACTGTGACAGGTAATTTCCTTAAGTGTGGAATATATGTATTAATATTTTTTTCCAAAATTGGTCAAGGTAGTCAAACTGTACTGCAGTGGCACTTGGTGAGAAAAATTTTGAAAAAATAACCCTTTTCTAATCTCTTCTGCTTTCTATTGAAATTTCTCTTCCAAAGTTTTCCTAGTACTCTCACCTTTCCAGTTAACCTTTACCACTCAGCAAGTACATGATTATCCAATAAAGCCTATTCAAGTATCAAATTCAATTCATACCTAAAATTTCAGAAAATGACTAGGATTACATAGGTTCATAGGTTCATACTAGGCTATCTGCCCTAGGGCATTTATAAGCCTAGCCAGAGTGTGTTTGGCTTTCGCCACCCATTTTAAATCAATTTTGCTATGCCCTTTTTCGAGGTTAGTATACTGTGCCTCTGTCTAACAGTGACACAGAAGTGATACCCGGGGTAAACCTACGATCTCCCATCCACTCATCAAGATTCCTCTTGAAGAGAGTCAATGAGGGACTCTGCCTAACCTGGACTGGGATTTTATTCCAGAGTGAAGGGAGCCTCTGGGTTATGAATCTGTCCCTCCAGCATGTCCTATTTATTTCAGTGCTGAGGTTCAAGTCTCTCGAGCGTGTGGCTCGATGGGATTTGGATTTTCTGAGGTGCAGCATGTCCATTAATTCCGGGTTGGACATGGCTTTATACATCAGGCACAGATCGCCTCTGAGCAGGTGGTATGCCACTCAGTAGAGCTGGAGTTTCTTAAACCGGGCAGCATATGGCATCTGTTTGAGCCCTTTGATCCTCTTGGTGAGGTACTTTTGGGGTCTTTCCAGTTGCTGCAGGTGTCTGGTAATGTACATCCCAAAAGGGGCATTGTACTCAATTATGGGCCTGATGAGGGATGAGTAAAGAGGCACGATGACCTCCCCTGATCTAGATGTGAATCCCTTCATGATTAGGTGGGCTATATAAAATGTTTTTCTAACCACTTTGGCCATGTGGTTGTCAAATGAGAGATTGCTATCAACTTGGGTCTCCTGGTCCCTAATTACTTCTTCTGTACTTAATGGATTACCACCTATGTGGTAATTTGTGGGCACTTTGTTTTTGCCAAAGGGGATGACTATACACTTTTTGGCATTTAGCTTGAGGCCATGGCTCTGGCACCAGTTGTCTGTTTCTATGAGGCCCTTTTGGAGGATGCTTGTGTCGGCTGGAGAGTCGATTATGGCGCCCAGTTTGCAGTCACCTGTGAACTTGGTCAGCCACAGCCCTTCCGTGTTGGCCTGTACCTCCGAGAAATATATACCGAACAAGAGAGGTCCCAGGACTGAGCCTTGTGGGACGCCACTTGTAACTGGTTTGGAGTCTGACATGGCTCCAGCAATTCTAACCATGTGGGTTCTGTCCTTGAGCCAGTTTGCAACCCATCTAGTGACATAGGGGTTCATATTTAAGCTGGTGAGCTTATCTATAATGCCCGAGTGGGGTATTGTATCGAAGGCTTTTGCGAGGTCCAGGTAGGCTGTGTGGACCACCTTCCCCTCGTCAATGGCCTTGGTGACTGTTTCAAAGAAATCAACCAGGTTTAAGAGGTAGGATCTGCCCATAACAAAGCCAAACTGGGTAGGATCCAGTGTCTGTAGGTCCCCAATATCTTTATTTATGAGGTCCATGATGATCCTTTCCATAGCTTTGCAGACCAAGCTAGTCAGGCTTATGGGGCGATAGTTTCCAGGATCCGTTGAGGCACCACCTTTGTGGAAAGGGACCACTGTTGCTGTACGCCACTCTTTGGGTACATATCCTGTAGTAAGGCTGAGATTGAACAGTAGTTTTATGTTTGGGTTTAGCTCTTCTTGGAGTTCATGTAGGACGCAGCCTGGGATACCGTCTGGTCCCATTGATGCTGTGTTTTTTGCTTTGGAGAGGGAGGCTCTTACCTGAGCATCTGAGATGTCAGGGGGGCAGCACTCTGCTGGGATAGATATTTGCCCTTTTGGTGGGGAGGGGGGGGGAGAAGTTTGCACTGAACCTGTCAGCTAGCATGTTGGCAATGTCTGTGGGTCCGTGTTTTTTTTGTCATTTTGGACTAATTCTGAGCATATCTGGGAATTCCCACCCAGGTTACTAACATAACTAAAGAAAGCCTTGTGATTATCCTTAGTGTCCTGTGCAATTTTTCTCTCGAAGCTGGCCTTAGACGATTTTATGAGTGCCCGTAGTTTTTTGCTAATACTGATCAGAGATGCCTTCCCTTTTTGGGATTTTGCTCTATCATAGTAGCTTCCTCCTTCTATTGTATAGTTTGTTTATGGCTGGGGTCCACCAGGCAGGACGTCTGCCTCTGGAGGATTGGGTCTTGGTTTTATTTGGGATTGCATGATCCATGCATTCCTGAAGGTGTTCATAGAATGCATTTATAAAGGATTCTGCGGTCTGGGCCGTATTTTTCACAGGCCCGGGGGCTTTGAAGGATTCCACCTCGGTTTTGAGGAGTGTGAAATTTGCTTTAGAGAAGTTTTTCACTGTGGTTTTCTGGGCAGGGGGTGGGGTCGGGATGTGAATATCCAGTGAGATTAGTTTATGGTCTGATCTTACCAGTGAGGGATACACTTCTGGTCTGGAGCATAAAGTCCCCATGTTGGTGATGATCAGGTCCAGTATGTTTTCCCCTCTTGTGGGAGTGGTAACAAGTTGTTCCATAGCATTTGAGTTTATAAATTCTAGGAACCTTTGGGCTAGGGTGTTGGAGCTAGAGTAATGCTCCCAGTCTATGTTTGGGTAGTTGAAGTCGCCCAATATAATGGTGTTTGGAGAGACCTTCATATTTTCCAGTGTTCTCAGGAAGGCCGAGTGGGGTTCCTGGGTTTGGGAGGGTGGTCTGTAGCAGACTATAAACTGGAAGACAGTTTTACCCACTGTTAGTTGCACATGGATAGTCTCTGATGCTTCGTGCTGTGCCACCAACCTGAAGGTGTGGGTATCTTTGACGAATATTGATACTCCCCCTCCTTTTATGGTTCGGTCCAAGTTTTGGGGCCGAAAAGCATGGTATGAGGTATAACCTGGTAGTGCTGGGGTGCTCTCGGGAGCCTTGAACCAGGTTTCTGTTACTGCACAGATATCAATGTTCTCCATGCTAAGGAGACTTTCGAGTGTGTGCATCTTGAGGTTTAGTCTTCTGGCATTGAGTAGCATTACTCTTAGTTTCTTATCCCTTGTGATACCTATGGAGGTGGGTTTGTCTTTTGAGCCTTGCCTAAAAAAGGCACTATGGGGGTAGCAAGAGCCTTTGCTAATATCTGAAAGCCCAGGGGTGACAGGTGCAAGCCGTCCCTAGCGAAACATCGTGGCTTGTCGAGCATGTCATCCCAGGCTGACAGGCATTGGATCCCCTTTGAATGACACCAATACTTAAGCCAATTGTTGAAATTGATCATCGTGTCTTCATACTGTGGCATCATTCTTGGTGAGGGTAAGATGCTACTCAAGGTCAGGGTCATTCCGGCCTGGGCTACATGCTCAGAGAGCTCCTCTTTTTCTCTTTTCATGTAGTCCAGGGAGGTATGTCTCAGGTCATTCACACCAGCATGGACAATGACTGAGTCATATTTGTACTTGCCTTGGAGTGACCTGAGTGCTTGTGTTATGCGGCGGATCCTAGCGCCCGACAGGCAGCTCACCGTGACCTTCTCCTTGTTCAGCCTGGTGAGCGGGACGTCAGTGTGCCTGACGATAGAGTCACCTATTACAGGTGTATCGGGTGTGTTGTTTAGCCTTAAGGGCTGTGACTGTTCGGCACACTGGCTTTGTGAGCTATGTGTTGCACGTGTTTTGTTTTGGGGTAGCGGTTGCTTGGGTGTCTGCTTTGGAGGTCTCTGCTGCTTACGCAGATTTTTATTTAGAGCCTCCGAGTATGTTTTTGTGTGTTTATGTGTTTGGTTTGCTGTCGTGGTAGGTCTATGTGAGACTGGAACTGTAGTGAGTGTGGTTTCCTTCTTCTCCTGACTGGTTACGCCAGTACTGAGTTGAGAGAGCTTAGCTTCCAGTTTGGCTATATGGTTGCATCTCTCACATGTGTTGGAATTTGTTGGGAGGAGGAGAGGGTTGTCTGTGTACATGAGGCAGTTGTAACATTGCCTCAAGATTCCCAGATTCACCAGCTGGACCGGAGAGGAGATTGACAACTGACCTTTGGACATGCTAGAATAGTATTGGGAATTCCTTTATAATTGAAAAAAGGGCCAATGGGGAACAAGGTACTCAAGGGGAGTTTGTGAGGGTGTAGTGCTTTTAATTTTTTAGTGCTGACTTATATAATTGCTTTAGTGAGCAAGTGCCAGGTAACTTAAATGCAATGTGTTACAGGTAACTTAAATGCAAAAACAACAAACAGTAACTTTTTTTCAAGTGAAACAAGGAAATAAGTACAGTAAGCAATGCAGATATCACTAGGGATCCACAGAAGCGCTGAAAAGCCGCGTTTTAGGTGGAATTAGCTTTTTAGGGAAATAACAAGCAAACAAAAAACAAGCATACAAACAAAGCTAGATTCAGCAGGCCTGGATCTAGTCTATGCTACAGCAAACAAGGTGTACCAATTACAGTAAGAAGCAGTTCACTATAAGCCTTTAACCAGAAATTCCCAGCTCAGAAGGGCAGAGTCCAGCCTTTCCTCCCACAAGAGTGCAGACCACGAACCCTCTTAATGTAAAATAACTGGCCTGAAGCACAAGTGCTTAAACCAGAACTAATACACTTTTAGAATAACAGACACTGAGCCCTCATTCAGCAGTTCCCAAATTAGAAGGATGTAAGCTACCTGTCCTGCCACCACAGTGCAGGCCACAAACCTTCCTAATGTAAAACAACTGGTCTGAAGCCCAAGTGCTTAATCCAAAAGACTTAGAATGATAGCTACACTTTAATCAAGTTACTACCAGGCAGTAATAAATACAATTGAATACTTTAAAGAATGCCTGGATTAGTGCTCAAGTTATACAAACAAAGCTAGATTCAGCAGGCCTGGATCTAGTCTATGCTACAGCAAACAAGGTGTACCAATTTCAGTAAGAAGCAGTTCATGTTTTATAAAGTCTTTTCTCCCAAGGTTCTATCCACTTCTAGCACCGCACTGCTTATCCTTTTACTTCTTTATGAAAATTAATATTTTGTGATCATTTTCTATCTACTGAAGATATAAGTCCCACATGCTTACAGTTATTTCCCTTTTCTTGTGGCCATTCATTTCTGTGTGTTCTGTTCCTTCTCCCTAGAATGTATACCATTAATCGTAACTTGGATGTGTTTCTAAGAAGATTATTTGTAGACGTAAACTGTTGTAAATAATACACTGGCCCTTCTGAGGTATCCTGTAAAATGACCATTATTACTAAAGCATCTACAAACCCATGTAAAAAACAGGGAGAGCATGCAGTCTCTGCATAGAAATAATCTTTACCCAGGAAATGAACCAGAAATTCAGATGCATTGAGGCACCAATACTAAAAGGCATTCTACTGCGCTGTCTTTTTTTTGTTCCATTTGCTCCACATCATATGGGGGTGGGTTGACTGGGACAAGCCATTATTCACATTCAGATAGTCATCGGGGATGGTTTGATTATTTCTTTCTGTTTTTACAGCACACTTAGTGAAGCTCTGCAGAAAAACATGCAATGGGCTGACCACAGAGGATGTCCCCTCACTTCTGCAAGGGGTGTTCTCTCTAAGAAGACATGCCTCTCCCCTGAATCATGAGCAGTGATTTTTTTCCCTAGGCTTATCGAGGAAACTGCACTCACTCAGTGTGCCCCTGAGTGCATGCAACCATTCTTATGCCTCTTCTCATCCCCCTCCTTGCCTAGTTTCTCCAGTGCAAGGGTCACTTATAGAACTTCGGTCACCTAGGTCGCAGTCAGGGCCTCAGAGCCAGGTACTATGCTATCCTTTTGGAATTCATTTTGATGAACCATATACATGACTTTCAAAAAAGCTGTTATATCTGACTTATTTTCGTTCATCTTGAAGTATTGGTACAAGGCCATATATGGACATATGATGCCACTCATAGCTTCTTTTAAAGATATCTTATCATAAAATCAATAGATTTTAGTGGCTTTAAGAATGGTAACGTCATTTTTCTTCAGGGTTTAATGAATAGTTTAAAATATAGTTTAAGACAGTTGTTTTGTACAACTCAAGTGAGGCCTGGTGTCTCTCGCCTCAGCAGTGGAAGTGTTGCTCCTACAAATACTTACTTTTACAAAATTCTATAACTCTGAAATGAAACTGTCTGGTCAGAATGAATTTAAAATTCAGTGAGCTTGTTTTGTAGCTCAGTTGATAACACCCAAGTATAGTAACAGTCTGTGAAGAGAATATAACAGAGTTAAATGTAGTATGGCAAGATAAATTTATATAACACCAAACAACAAACACATAGCTAAGAAAAACTACATTTTAAGGTTAACAGTAAGAAAAGGTACATTTTAAAGTTAACAATCAATATTTTCAATTCTGAAGAGAGCATTCTTTGGGGAGAAAATGATTGTTTCTCCATCTTTTTTCTGTGATTGGATTTGCACTTAAAACAGCATACTTTCTTTAAAGGAATAGTGCAGTTAGGTAGACAATGTACATCATTATCAAAAATGAACTTCTAAGCAACAGATAAAATATTTACCACTTCTCCTCGTAGCGGGTCATAAAATCTCTCTAACAGTTGTACAGTGGTACTCTTTCCACATCCGCTGCTTCCCACAAGGGCCAAGGTCTGCCCCTTCTTCACACTAATAGTAACTCCTTGTAACACTGGCACATCAGGTCGGGATGGGTAATTAAAAACTACATCATGAAACTTCACGTTACCATCAAATCTTTCCTAAAGGCAAAGGTTTAAATCATTACATGCATTTTTTACATATCAAAGCATATTACATTATAGAAGCATCTGAAAAAATGCATACAACAATACTCCTGTAATATATAATCAGTGCTTAGCAACATACAGTCAGTGTTTTCAAACAGATATTTCTGAACTTGCACTGATTGCGGTACTCATCATAGACGCTATTTCACTGAATGCTCCTCTGCTCTGATATTATATGTCCCATTATATCTAACATCATGTCCCTAAGAATCACATACAGCAGCTGACTCTGTTAAAAGAACATTGTGTTGTCTGACTGTACTTCATGACAGCATACATATTCCAGCTCAGGCATTTCAATATTATCAGATTTTCTGTATTGACCTCTGGCTTTGCTTCTGCTGCAACCTGATGACTGCACTGGTTATAGAATTACTTTGCTACTGCACAGCATGAATTATTTTAGTTGTACCACGTGCCTCACAAGCATTATACCACATAATGCCCGGTTGCTTTAATTGCTCTTCCAGGAGACGACCTTGAATGTTAATCTATATTTTGCACTTGTACTCAAAATCTTGCCAAACTGTCCTAAAGGCTTAAATTTATGCCATAAATATGTCAAAAGCATACATGAAGTCTTATCTCTCAACATTTAGACATTGAAAATAGGAAAATACATCAGCAAAAACATTTTCTGTATGAATAGTGAGTATGAAATAAAGCAGATGTATAGGAGATGTCAAGATGGATGTTTGTCTGTCCATACATAAAAACTCTGCGTGTGCAGTAGAGTAAAAGTAGATATCAGAAATGTGGTAAAATATCAGCTGCATAACAGAGATACAGGAAAGATCAGAACGTAGATTATATGGCAAAATAGTTGTTCTAAGAAAGGCAGATAAAAATGACAGAGTAGAGATGCAGATGAGAAGGGAGAAGTGTGGTAGGAAAAGGGGAATTTTATGGTAGGACTAGGATTACAGTAAGACTTTAGTCTTTCCTCCAAGGTTCTATCCACGTATAGCACTGCACTGTTCATCCTTTTACTTTTTTACATAAATTTGTGGCCATTCATTTCTGTGTGTTCTATTCCTTCTCTCTAGAATGAGTTGAAACAACAGCAAAGGCAGGAGTTAAAAGGAAATATTTTAAAGTATGTCTAAAAGCATGAAAAACAGAGTTTGTACTGATGGCTAAAAGTAGTGAGTTCCAAGTTTTGGTTATGGAGCAGGAGTAAAGGCCTTGTCCTGCACTTTTATTAGGTTTATGAAAAGAGACGAACTGTTTGTCTTCAGACAAGATAGATCTGCTTGGGTGGTTGCTATGGCTAAGGGATTTCACAACACGACTGGATGATGGCTTATGTACAATTTTAAGTACTATTATGTACTAGTATGCAGGTCAGTGGATTAGGAAGTTCAAGCTACTTTAGAGTTTTAAGTGGTAAGCATTGTTGTGTGAAGTGGGAAGCATTTACTGCAAATTTTACAATTCGGTTACTGCATATTTTAATTTTTTTTCCTTTATGAACATTTGTAAGTTGGTGAGAATTGGATAGCCATAAAGTAGAGAGGATAGGAGTAGACTGCCAGCAAGGGTATCTCTAGTAGCTGTGTTTAGGAAGTGTTTTGCCAATAAAGCATTCCTAGTTTTTGGTGATTTTTTTTTTATTATTGTAAATGTGAAGATAGAATTTGAGATTACTATCTATTAACATGCCTGGTAATTTTGTATGGGAGGCAATTTCAATTTTTGTATTATTAAGGAAAAAGATTTTAGACTGGGTAGTATTTTGACTGTGTATTTTTGGGATGAATAGGAGTCATTTGGTTTTATTAGGGTTTAATAGAAGGTTGGCAATTGTGGGCCAAGTCTTATTGAAGGAGAATGTTTTTTGAGTTATTTCTTAGAGATGTGACAGTTAGAGGTGCATATAAGCATAGCGCCATCAGTGTACTGGATTAGTGATGTCTGACAAGAGGCAGTGTGCAGGTTATTGATGGAAATATTGAAACAGAGGAAGCAGAGAATGGAACCTGGGGATGCTTGTAAGATTGGGTAGATATCAGGAGAGAGAGAAAGAGAGTGAGAAAGAACCTTCTATTTCATCCATTGCTGTCTGTTAAGATAGTACTGAATCAATTGATGGTGGTGGTGGTGGAGTGGTGATAATCCAAAGAAGGACTGTTGTAGAAGTAGTAGTTTAGAGTGAAAGACTGTATTGAAGGCTTTAGAGAGGTCAAGGACTTAAGAAGAGACTGCAGTGGCATAGAAGGATAAAGCCCTAATGACTGCCCATTAGGAGCTTGGGCGACTGACAGAGTAGCAGGGAAAGGATGGGAGTTGTACTTGGATGGAGTCAATGAGCATGGGCAGAGGGTAGAAAACAAAACAAACAAAACAAAAAACAAAATAAAAAAAAAAACAAAACAAAATAAACAAAAAAAGCCCAGATGGAATCACAGCCGAACCAAACCCACAGGATGCCCTCAGGATCTGTGACTGGCCCCAACAATACTGGAGTACCAGAGTAAATCCAGGTGGGCTAGTGGATGGGTTGTAGACCTGGCATGAATGTGGTGCACCGGGGCTTTGCCGGTAAACATGAAGTCCACAGGGATGAAAAAAAGAAATTGGAATAAAAAGGAGACAAGACTGCCTGAGCCCCTTGCTTTATTTACAGGATAGAACTGCAGTGATTCTGCTATGTGTGGGTTATAAACCATGAAAGTACAAACACAGAAATGGTTTTGAAAGAGATATTGGAAAAAGTGTTCATGGATACAGTTTTCTAAGAGTTTAGAAAGCAGGGGACAGTATTGCAATGGGCCAGAAAATTTGATATTCATTTAATTTTCCTCCTTTATATATTGGAACGATTTGGGATATTTTCCAGATGGAGGGAATATGTTCTTTCTGTATAGCTTTATTGATTAGAATGCCTGCTCTGTAAGCTATGTGTTAGCAGCTAGCTTTACGCATTCTGGTTGTAGGCTGACAGCACAGGTTTCAGTTTAAATATATTTTTTTATTATGTTGGTGGGTTCCGGAGTTACGGTGAGTGATGGGTTACTAGTGCCATTAGACTGGGTTCAATGTAAATGTAGGGGAGCATTTGGAGATGTTAGGGAATTTATAGGTATTTGAAGCAAAGCGTTACTGTGGGCAAGTTTGTTTTTGGTTAAGGAGACAATGCTTTTAGTGAAGTAAGTATTGAAATCTGCTGCAGTTTGCAGTAGGGTATTATTAGGGAATGACCTGGGTTCTATTTTGTCCCTGGGATCAGTATGGAACTAACTGAAGACCAGAATTTTTTTATTATATTTGTGGTCAGTTTGGAGGTGTATATACTACTGTTTTGTGTCAGGGTTAACTTTTTTTTTTAACTGGTTATGGAATTGCCTAAAGGTTTGAAAGTTACTACAGTAAACTCTCAGTTAACCGGAACTCAAGCAGCCAGAACTCTGAAGCAACCAGAAAAAAAAAAAAATCAAAGAACTACAGTACAATTTTCATGTGTTGCACTTTCTGTTCCCTACCCCCACAGAAACATATGTTATGTTTTTAGAGTTTTAGAATTTTAAAAAGGAAGATATGAATAAATTCCCTCCCTCCTCAACCTAAGAACAAGTCAAACCAAACAAATAGGATAGGGTACGGTATTAGTCAGGCCTATTTTTAAGAGTAACTCTCAAGCAACCAGAAAATACAGTTATCCGGCATCTACCAATCCCCATGGGTGTCAGTTAAATGAGAGTTTACTGTAGTTTTACTTTGCCTGTCTTTCAATGCTCTGTCTCTACTGTGCACAACTTTCGTATTAGTCC